>NC_134486.1:305395546-305695546 GCF_040206685.1 Ascaphus truei | reverse complement strand
ATTATTATTAATTTACCTCATATATTTTATATGTTTTTCAAGGGCGGACAAGTTCAGCAAGCAGAAAAGAAATGTGGGACACAATAGTCATTGGTGTCAATGCGTGTGGGAATCATGTGAGGGACAAGCGGAATTGTCACAAGAGATTTGATGACATTAGGTCCAAATTGAAAAAGAAAATACAACAGCAACGCGTGCATGCTACTGGCACTGGAGGTGGGCCGACACCACAACGTCTCATATTAAGTCCATTGGAGGAGCTGCTTCGGGCAAAATGACTTCCCGTCGTCGTGGAAGGCTTACCTGGTGACCGTGATATAGGAATTTATCCCTCACAATTTCCACCAGGTGAGAAATATTAATGTATAGGCGTGTCGTTGCTTACAGTTATTTTGCATATTTACACTGCTTTTTATACTGTCTTCACAATATAAGCATACCTGCATCTATATATGTATATGTCTGATTCTGTATATATATATATCTCAAAATAGACATATATGTTGTAGTCCTACTAAAAGCAGTAACTAATATAGCACGTGCCATTGTGTGCTCATTTACATGTGAATTCCCAAAATGCATTGCTGCAGTGGAAGCAATTGATGGTGGGCGAAGATGGGGAACAACAGGGTAGTACACATGTGTAACACATGTTAATGAGAAATTATTACTAGCTACAGGTACAGAACATAAATATGTATAATATTATTGTGTATTTTATTTATTTTACTCCGACAAACATGACATTACTGCCTATTTTAAGCATGCATCAAATATATTGCATGCAACGGCCTACAAACATCACTTGCACTAACACATCTATAGTTGTTTATGAAAAGGTCCATTTTTGCTTTAAGTCATATACAGACAGCATAATGAGGCACACGTATCATATGTTATGTCATTGTTTTCATAACTTAAAAACTGCACACGACTATTTAGCTCATCTACCATTGTGTTAAAGCAGCTGCAATTAATATCTCATCACAGCATACACTTCAACAGAGGGGGTGGGGTTCAGCACACACACTAATTACAGCCTCATTTTAGGGTCAACTTAGTTCACACAATTTTCTTCTGTTTCAAGTAATTGAAAGGTGTGGCTGATTAGGCTTTTTGGGGAAGGGAATACCGTTATTACAACCTGACTAGCACAACTGAAGTTAATCACACTCATTTGAAAGCTTCACTTTAGCTACTAAATGCCCCAACAACTCATTACTTATCAAAGCGTACGTCACACATTAGTTCACTCATATCTATAGTTGAACTACTACTATCAACGACACATTATCACACACTGCATGTGTTGTCTTGTTGAGTCACAGCCACATTCATGTGTGCCACATCTTATATTAATGTACCACACATATCCTCTACCAAAAACAACACTTTTTGCAATATGACCACCTTCATGATAACCATTGTGAATGGTCATCTCATGATAGTTATGTACATTATGATACTGATATCACTACACAACATATGATTTTTATGTACAAATTTTATCTATTTATCCTCACGCATTACTGCAGAAACATAGTATGTTTTATGTTAGGGAACTCAAAAGTTCTAAGTACACAGGCATGTACATTGTTATTACAACTATTTATGTTCACTTTCACACACACATTTTGGGTTAAGGAACTGATGCTGTTACGTACTCATAAATACAGAACATACAATAACTGTTTGTTCAATATTTACACATGTAAATGTAAAACTTATGTTATTGTTATATATAGTTGCCCCTGAAGGACATGTGTCACCTGAGACGGAACAAGTGTCTTCACCTGGGTCAGCCAGCTTAACACACCTAGAAGGTGAGTGTATCAGTTGGTGGCCATATAATATGTGCTCTTCTATATGTTATGTTGTCATGTTCATTATTTGTTTTGCACATGTTCTTTAAATAAGATTACTTAGTGTCAGTGAAAATGAAGTGTAAGGCAACATGTATTGTGTTAGTGATGTTAACTATCATGTAGGAGTTGTGAGTTTACAGCAAGTTTTCTTTCACTCATATTTCATACTGAGTCCAAACATTATTCTTAAGTCAAGGTAGTTTTTAATGTGAGGTTATAAAACGTATGGAAACATGTTAGTTGTTACTTATGACACAGTAGAATTACATAGTAACACAGCAGAGATTAACATGCCATTTAATAATGTGTACATTTATTTGTAGAACATGATGAAGAGGATTATGATGATGATGATGATGATGATGATGCCGCCGCCACCATAGACACACAAATACAAGCAAGTGACCATGAAGAGGTTCCAATTGAAACTGTTTTACCGCCAAATCGTCCAGCAAATACCACATATGATGCAATTGTAGCTTCTGAGGGAAAAATTGTGGAAGCAGAAAATCGTCGCCATTCTGACCTGATGACAGTGCTGGAAAGGATGATTGCACTGCAGGAAGAAACAGTTTCACAATTGGCACATCTCCACAGAGTCTTCATTGAAGTGCCTAAACAGTTGCAAAAAATCAACACCTCATTCGAAGCATTAGTTGTTCAGCAAACACAAGCTAATTACTTGAGAATGACTAATGTATCACAATTCAACATCAACACCTCACAGGCAGGATCTGTTCATGCTGGCCAGTTTTCACCAAATTCATCTGATCTTCATTCACCAGGTCCGAATGTTACCGGTCAAGTACCAGACATTGCTGTGCAGGTTCCTGACGACATCCTACCGCTGCCATCTGTACAAATTCAGCAGCTGACACCTACAAAGGAGGCGACAAAAACAAAACAAGACACACATGAAACAGACCAACCATCACTTGTGCAGTGTCTACCAACTTGCTCACATGTGTCAGTGGGCACAAGCCCTGTCCGTGAACAGTCACTGCCCAAAAGCCCTGTAGGTGAGTCACTGCCCAAAAGCCCTGTAGGTGAATCACTGCCCAAAAGCCCTGTAGGTGAATCACTGCCCAAAAGCCCTGTAGGTGAGTCACTGGCCACAAGCCCTGTAGGTGAATCACTGCCAAAAAGCCCTGTAGGTGAGTCACTGGCCACAAGCCCTGTAGGTGAACAGTCACTACCCAAAAGCCCTGTAGGTGAGTCACTGCCCAAAAGCCCTGTAGGTGAATCACTGCCCAAAAGCCCTGTAGGTGAGTCACTGGCCACAAGCCCTGCCCGTGAAGTGCCAGAGGCCACTCAAAGTGGCTCTGTTGTGGCTAAAGTTGGTGGCAAAAAAAAAAGGAAAATTCAAGAGACAACAAGCAGGCCTGTTACTCGCTCGCAAAAGGAAAAAAAAAAAATTATAATTCACAAAATATGTCTTTGGCCTTGTTTTGTTGACTTCAGATTATCTAATTACTATTGTATGTATGCTGAAGACTGTGTTGTTTCCAAACTTTCAAGTATGTTCTTGTACACGTGAAGTATTGGAAATGTTAACACTCCTAATTAATGAATAGTGTTATAAATATTGATGTATTAATCGTCTGTTCAGTAATGGTCCACCAGGAGCCAGTTGCTAAGTTTAGAGAAGCTGCCATTGACTTTGCAGCAAAACATTGCATTTGGGTGTGTTAATTGATGTAATCATTGCATGTGCATATTATTTTCATGCAATTATAAAAGCACCTATTTAACTGCAAACATCTTTCTTGTACGTGTACAGCAGGATTTTGTGTTAAATATTACTTACCTTTGGTGGCCATTGTAATGTTGTCCTTTAAACATTTATGTGTTCTTGTTTCAAGAACATCTCTGAATTTATACTAATATATATGTAGTATGTATTGATATATGCACACACACACACACACACACACACACACAGACACTGTGTGTGTGTGTGTGTGTGTGTGTGTGTGTGTGTGTGTGTGTGTGTGTGTGTGTGTGTGTGTGTGTGTGTGTGTGTGTGTGTGTGTGTGTGTGTGTGTGTGTGTGTGTGTGTATATAGTACTATCTAAACTGGTATAGATGTATTTACAAAAAACATACACTTCATGCTTCCTTGTGAAAACACACTATTTTAATAATACAGGCCTAATGTTTGACAACTATACTAAGTGTGAGCCTCTAACATTATTGGGTGCAAACAAATGTTTATTACTTAATTCACTCATGTTTATCACCATTTAAATAGGTTTCATACAAGGGCTACTTACTGCCATCAATATGTTGTGTGTACTCCTGCAATATAAAAAAAATAACTATATATATATATATATATATATATATATATATATATATATATATATATATATATATATATATATATATTATACACACACACACACACACTATACATATAGTACAATATACACTTTTTATATATATATATATATATATTTATGAGAGAGATATATTTATATATATATATATATATATATAGATACACACGTATTTAAACTCATGCAGACAGGTAGTTAACCAGACTTTAAAATACACACAGAAATGTATGTGGGAAAAAAACATTTCATTTTGCAGGTGTGTCTATTTACTGATATGGCTGTCTAAGCACTATTTTCACACAGTGCTCTTTGTTATTTTTCAAGAAAACTCAATGTTACTGAAATAAAAGTGTAGGAATGTTTTCACAAACGAGATAAAAAAATGATACATGTTTTTCCCACATTCGGCTATCACTAACCACAAAAGTTAAACCAATTAAAACGACACATCCAATTGGCGTTTGAAATAAGGAGTAAAAGTAGTTACTTTTGTTGACCTTGAAAACGAAACACAGGAATTTGTTAGCCATTGAGCAGAATCATTTTGATGAGCAAAGAACACAGAACTGCACACATCTTTTGTGCTACTCTGACATGGCTGATGAATTCGTTAACAATATGAATCCCCTCTTAGGTTATAAGTACATGGTTTCAGAAGCAATTTTGAACAGTCGCGGACACAAAGCGAGCACACGCCAAATCTATGATTTGATTCGAGCAAAATATCCTTATTACCAAGACCGTAGGCATGCGCGGAATTTTAATTCATCAATAAGATTCACTTTATCAACTAATGACTTTTTTGAACGTGTGCAGGATAAGCTAGAACACACCTATGGTTTCTGGAAGATTGCAAAGGAAAAGCATTTTACCCTGAAAGAGGGCACATATATTGTTGTGAAAGGCATATTTATTCCTAATGCCAATAGCAATGGATCCGCTACTACTGTTCCGTGTGAATCGATACCTGCTGCAATATCTGCACCCTCCATTCCTGAAACCCACATTGTACAAGAACAAAAGTACTATGATTATGTACCAAGCCTTTCAGCTGAAAATGCATTGGAATGGGAACCCGAAGAAATGAACCTACCTCCCGACCAATTGTTTGAAGAAAGCAGTGGCGATTCCTATGAGCGCTTCATGGAGGAGATGTGTGTCATACTGGATTCAGCGGGTGGGTCAAGCGTGGATGAAAATGCCTTGCATTTCTGGAGCGACCAGTTGCAGCCAGACGAAGAGTTAATTCTAGAAGAATGGTAAATATAACAACCGTTATGCGTTGACTGTGCGTTTAAATGTTTTTTTTTGTTTTTTTTAACCACCATTTTCACTTTCAATGCGTGGATACAGCGTAACATTGCAGACTGCATAACATGTAGCGATCACAAAGAAATTGTTGCCGAATACAATATAGTATAACCTGAAAGAGTAGTACACATTGCTGACGGAATAAATATACGTACTTTCCTATCCCTTTAACCATATTAGCAACATTTTAACATAACTCTAACACATACCTGTTTTGTTATCATGCAACATTTAAAAGCGGGTCCACCACGTATGACGTGGGACCCTTGTCATGGCCCAAGGCGTCCTTAAAAAGGATTACGGATGTAAGTCCCGCCCCCAAGCGACGTGCGCGCCTCAAAGCCTATTGGCTGTCATGTTTTGTTATAGTAACGGTAACTGCAGTGTGTCATGTGTGCGGCTCAGTGTTTGTAGGCGTAAACTGGGCGTTAGCCGAATGTTAATTGAGTGGGAGGAGTGTTAGCGTGCGTTTCACGCTGGTTTAACATGACGTCACACGTATTGCATTTGCGCATTTTGTTATCGGCCGTCCTTTCTGTCCAAACACGTCTGTTTAAAAAGAATACAGATGTACTCGTTTAGAACGAATGTAGTTTCGTATTCATTGTATTTGAAATAAAGATTTTATGTTTAATGGTATTTTCAAGATGTATTGAACGCACAACGTACGCTTTGCTTTGCGCCTGCGCTAACAGTTAGTGCAGCCAAGCGTGAAGTGCGTGCGCACACTAAGATATGCGCGCACATTTTTCAGTATACAGGCAACGTTCACATCATATACATAGTTATGCCTGCTACAAATTTAAAGAAACATTACATACTGATGTACACTTGTACTTCTAACATATAAGTGAGTGACGTGTGTATGTACACAATCATATAGAGCTGTGTAATGCGTTGTCACGGATACATATATAGTAAGGTGCCATATTTGACCATCATGTGTTTGCTGTATTTCAGAGATGTCGGGGAAGATACAATCGGATCAATGTATGATTTCAGAAGAGTCTACCTTTATATGAGATGATTGTGAGGAGGAGCCACCGACTACTATACTACATATGGAACTAATTTTATATTGCTTGCAGCGCTTATTAACAAACAATTAAAAATGTGATACCCTTATGCCTATATTGCATAAGCACTTAATTAACATAATGATGTTGCAAAATAGTGCCTCATGAATTTTTATTGAGTGTTCTTTAATGACTACTATCATTTTATGGCATGGTGTGTTTTATATATAACAACCATTCCCACTCTGCTAACACATTTGTGAATTCTATTGTGTAATGGAACGTATGACTGTCGAAACTATGTAACAATAATAATAATAATAATAATAATATGAGCATGTTCATGTATAGCGCTGCTAGTTGTACACAGCGCTTTACAGACACATTTTTCAGGCTGAGGTCCCTGGCCCGTGGAACTTACAATTTATTTTTTGCCGCCTGAGGCACAGGGAGATAAAGTGACTTGCCCAAGGTCACAAGGAGCCGACACCGGGAATTGAACCAGACTCCCCTGCTTCAAAATCTCAGTGCTAGTGTGTGTCTTTACTCACTGAGCCACTCCTTCTCCCAATGTAAAGGACACTTACAACCAACTAGCCATTTCTTGTTAAAAATCTCTTGTTACATGGGTATGTTGATAAAATGGTTTGGGACTGTAGCAAATAATGTTATTGGCCAGATGTTGTGGTCCCCTACAATGCATGATGTTCTGATTATGACATCAACATCATGTAATGAAGTACGTTTCTGTGTATATTTCATTAACCTAACTAACTATAGTTTACTGTGTTTATTAAACGTTCTAAAAATACATAGTATAGTCAATATGATGATATAAGCTACCATAATAAAGCTGGTGTTATCATTTGTCGGTGTTATACATGGATCCTACACAAATTGATACAGACACAAACAATTGTCTTACAAAGTGTGTCTATGCTAATGTGCACGTGATTGACGTTACAATTGTGAGAATACTTGATAATTATCATCATGATAATGATGAAGTGACGTGATTTATATTGCAAAAATATTACCAACATTGTCATATTGGTAAATTAGAAATGCAAAATGACAGTAACATTTGCAACAAAATTGTGTTTTCTGTTAACAGTTTTACACTTGGTACATGTAGGACACATCCACACACGTGTGACTTATACATACACATGTCACAAATGTAAATTAATGTTGACTATTAATTCCTAGCATTAAAAAACACCTACATTGCTAAATATAAGATGTAGTACGCATTGTTGTGATTACAGGCATTCATGCATGGAGTGTTAGGATCAGTCAATTTCATCCGTGATGAATGAGCTCCCGTAAGTAAACAAATAAGTACAGTTATCCCCTTGTCTCCAAACACATCTATATTACATTAATGGAATTTATAAGGAAACATACATAAAATGTGATGAAATGTGAGTAATCATTTTCTAATACAATGCACATGAAAGCTCAAGAGTAGCTAAATGCATATACATGATACAGAAAGTACATGTATGTTACATTTGTTTTAAAACCAATATGTTGGGTTTTTACATCAAATAATTATAGGAAGATTGAGGTAGGCACATCTTATGAGAGATGTCAGCAAATATACATACCATGATCAGTCATACTGGAGATATACCTATAATGCAAAGGAACAATATATAAATTGCAAACATTGACATGCCATCTTCAGTACCGTAAACAACACAGCAAAGTGTGTATTTGGTGTTAAATGTGCAACACCATGTATATTTCATGACATTCAAAATGTAAATCAGGCTGGTGTACACATCATATGGATGTACATGTTACACTGCACCAATAACATTGTATGTAAGCATACTAGAAGCATGAATGAGTATGGGCATAATATGTGTATTGTGTTAGCATAAGGAACAACACAATGCTAAAATATTAGTGCTTTGTTACCCCAGTTGTATTCACATACACACAACTAAAGTAAAATTGAAGAGGGATTATATAACCTGTGCAACAATAACATACCGGTGCCACATCCCTTTGTGCACACAGCAGAGAGAAGAAAGGTGTGCAACCCATATTCATCTGTGTCCTACCAGAAGGGTATATAAAAAAACATTATTGTTAAGATAACATAATGTAAGTATAAAAGTAGAACTTGGAACATATATGTTTTTACTTACAAGAAAAAAATGAATTGATGAGATTCTGGCGTGTCTGGCCACCACTGGCTGTTTGTTCATTTTCAGCAGCTACATGGGTGGGATGCTCGTCTACCACAGGCTCAGCTAGGTCTGACTGTACATTGTGCCTGAGTGCAACATTGTGCAAAATGCAACAGGCAAGGATAATATCAGACACTTTTTGAGGCTTGTATAGAAGAGCCCCACCAGTTCTGTCCAGACACCTAAATCTGGTCTTGAGTAGGCCAAATGTCCTCTCTATAACAGATCTTGTAGATATATGGGCTGCATTGTACCTGTCCTCTGCTTCAGTTTGAGGGTTTAGCACCGGAGTCAAGAGCCACGGCCTAATTCCGTATCCTGAGTCACCTATAATGAATGGAGCACACATAAGCTGACATTAGTGATCAAATTGTACAATGCCAACATTCCTAAATAAAAATGTGTTTTGTGTTAGAACATGTAAATGTGTACTCACCCAGCAGCCAACCATGTTCAAAATGTCCCTCTTCGAATGCATGGAAGACTGAAGAGTTCCTCAGGATGGAGGAAACGTGACTGGAACCAGGGAATTTGGGTACCACATGCATTATCCTCATCGTCGCATCACATACCACCTGTACATTGAGTGAATGGTAGTGCTTACGATTGCGGTACACATGCTCACTCTGACTAGGTGCAATCAAAGCAACATGTGTGCAATCGATTGCACCCAGCACACATGGTATCCCTGCTATATTATAAAAGCCAGTCCTGACTTCCAGCCACTCTGTCGCCTCTGTAGGAAAATGAATATAATTCCTAGCGCGTCTATTGAGTGCATAGAGAAACTGGGTCAAGGCCCGCGAGAATGTAGATTGCGAGACCCCGCCCACTATGCCCACAGTTGTCTTGTATGACGCGGAAGCAAGATAATGTAATGAGCACAGCATTTTAACAAGCCCAGGGACTGCACGACCTCTGGCTGTGAAAAAATCTAAATCTCCCCTTATCTCCTGATAAAGAGATAAGATTGCTGCTGAACTCAAACGATAGCGACTTACAATCTCCTCCTCACTCATCCCATCTAACAGGGTTCTCTCCCTGTACAGACGCGGACGAGGCACAACTTGTCTCCTCTGTCTTCTCCTCTGATCTCCTGTCCCTCTACCTGTCCCTCGGCCTGTCCCTCTCCCTGTCCCTGTCGTATCCGCGTGACTGTCCCTGTCACTGTCCCTCGGTGTGTCCCTCCCTTGCCCTATATGATTCTCTTCATCATCAAGCATGTCATAGAAAAGAATGTTCCTCCGTCTCCTAAACAATCTCAACATTTTGAAATGAGTAGCTGTGAATGAGCAGGTAATGGGCGTCCTTTAAATAGGTATGTGATGATGTCAGGTGACATTAGTAAAATGCAAGGTGTTACATTAACATAATAAAGTACTTCTGTGGCAAGCTGTGTGCAGTTCTTGTTATAAGTATTTGTTGTGTGTATTCTGCAGGGAATGATGATATTTGGCAATGATGTGACGTGAACCTTTGTAGAAACATTGCTTGCAAATAAATAGTTGCATGTGCAATGCATGTAACACTTGTGAATGCAACAGTCAGTCATGTAATTAGACAAAAAGGCTGAGATTGACGTGGGAAAAGTTTTGTGTAACATGTGTAATTAGGCATGTTATTGTCACATGTTGACAACAATGAATAGTCGTGTGCATATGCATGCATTTCTGTAAGGAGGATAGTTGGTATAGAATGAGTTTACAAGGTGTCCCAATGCTGAATTACTGTACATGTGTGTATAAGTTAGGTTGAAGTGCTTGTAATCCTACGGTTACAATGTAAACATGCAATGTGATTGAGCGTCCAATAAGTGACGTCATGAAAATAGGGAGGACCCAAAAGTATATGTAAACATGAGAAGACAGATGTACATGAACGTTTAAAGATGCGTGTCACATTACAAGCATTGTGTAATGTAAAGGAACATGAATATACGGTGTATGTGTGACATGTGTGTCATGTGTAACATCATGTAAATAATTGTTGCTCAGTTCAGTAAAATGTGTGATATGATGTGAGGTTCTCCTTTAAGAGTTGAGTATAGTATTTTCCCTTGGCACATCATCACATGATGAGTAATGTGACCCGCAAATGCTGAAAACATGTAAAAGTATAATGTTATGCAAATAATACACGTCAGCTGTGACACAATGCAGGGAATGCCCCCACATTGTAATGCAAATGACGTTTGTATTGTGAGCAATGAAACGTAAACAGTACTATACTGTTATACGTCCCCGCTCCATTGACTCCATTGATGTACAGAAGATTTTTTTTTTCTAAGTGCCGTTCCGGCAGCCTTAGCGATCGTTCTCCCCTCCAAACTGCCAACTTTAGTTGGCGGGAGAAATTGGCCATAACATCTCAATTTCGTAGTGCCGATCAGCCCCGATCAGCTGTTTTTTTTTGTTGAATCCAGCCGATTTAAAAAAGTGGCGATCAGTGGCGAAAACAGGCTTATCGGCAGGCGAATGGCCATAACAAAATAATCGGCTCCGAAACCTGGCGAAATCAAGCACTTATCGGCGCTTACTGAATCTCAAACCCAATTTTGGCTATAAAATGGCGATAATTCCCTTATCAACGCTTACTGCATGAGGCCCATAGGCTGAAATATCCCTTGTAATAACTGACATTTTAATTGATGAGGAATATATCAAAGATATCACATTTCAAACAATTGTAGGAGAGGGCACTCATCCTTCTTATGATATAGAATTAAAAATTAATGGAAGAAAAACATACATTGAACTAGTTGAACATAAACTATGCTGTGACTTTTTAATTGCTTTTAAGGATGTTGCTTCTTTCTTTGAAATCAAAGAGGAAGTAGCACCTAAACCACAGCCCGAGTTAACTGTGAAACTTGATCTAGATGCTATCATTACAGAACAAGTTAATAACTGGTTAATGACACATACATATATTTTTCAACAATGGAAAAATCAAGTGGGTTTAAGGAAAGGTGTCATACATGATATTGATACATGTACTGTTCTCCCAAAGAAACAAGCTCGGTACAAGATCAACCATGCCTCCATACCAAGCATACAAATTGTAATCTATGACTTGCTTAAACAAAGGGTACTAATTGAACAGTTCAGTCAAATGAATACAGCAATATATCCCGTGCCTAAAAAAGAAAAAAAGTAAATGGAAAGGATGTTAGACCGCAGAAATCCTGTGATTAATTTGCTATGCAGGTAGAAAAATTCTGGTAAGTGCGTCAGCAGGGGGCCAAGCTTTATGTAGCATGTGTCCAGTATTATCCACAGTGCTATTCATACGTTTCTTTAAGCAAGTGTGTCTTAAGGTTTTTCTAAAAGGTGGATAGAGAGGATGCTAGTCGGGTACTGAGGGGAAGAGCATTCCAGAGGTGTGGGGCAGTCAGTGAAAAAGGTTTATGGTGGGAGAGGGCTTTAGATACAAAGGGGGTAGAAAGAAGACATCCTTGAGATGAACGCAAGAGTCTTGGTGGTGCATAACGACAAATTAGGGCTGAGATGTAAGGAGGGGCAGAATAGTGTAAAGCTTTAAAAGTGAGGAGAAGAATGGAGTGTGAGATGTGGGATTTGATCGGAAGCCAGGAGAGGGATTTCAGGAGGGGAGATGCTGAGACAGATCTAGGAAAGAGTAGAGTGATTCTGGCAGCATAGAGCGAACTGTACAAATAACTTTTATAGATAAAACCATAAAAATGAACACTTACACAGTCTCTATTAAGAATAGGCATATACAACAATACCATTCACCATAGGGTTTTGAGCTGCATTTTATACCAATATTTTGCATTCTTCATTTTCATGTAGAATTGAGCACCTTTTTAGCACATTCATAACGTTTAAGTATTTTTCACTTTGTGTTTTTTCGTATCTATTGCACTTATCTAAAAAAATAAAATAAAAAAAAAGGTGATGAAGAATAGCGCTAAAGGAAATAGACAATATACCCTAATATGAGGGTTAACGGCAATGAGACTGGTGAGATCTTGCCTCCACGTGTAGAGAGTTCACAGAGCGCCTGGAAAGCCGTGTATTCCTCCGTGTGTCCTGGTTCACAAAATCGGAAGTGACGTCTCTGGTGTATTTCTCCGAATCCTGTGTGTACCGGGACCGGTAGTGACGTCACCGGACGTGGCGTCACAGCCTGGTGGAACCTTCAACGAAGCCGAATGGAACGGCGATCCTCACTACCTCTGTTACTCTACACCAAACTGCAGCACTCAGCACAAAACCTGTCTGTCCTTAAATGTCCAACAAAGTAAAAAAATAGCCCTATGCGTTTCGTGTGCGTAAGCACACTTCCCCAGGGGAATATCTGAAAATCACAGAAAAACATCTGCTGGCAGTGCTGGAGGAGTAAATAAAGTATATAAACACATAAAAAGAAAAAGAAACCTCACAAAAAGCACTCAGACTAATATTTCAAAGAATAATAATAGTAAATTTATTGAAACAAAATATAAAGAAAAACAAAAAAAGCTAACTGAAACCCTAACTACTGGACTCTTGAGTCCTATTATTATTTTTTGCCATATTAGTCTGAGTGCTTTTTGTGAGGTTTCTTTTTCTTTTTCTGTGTTTATATAACATATATATATACACATATATATATATATATGAGAGAGAAAAAACACAGGCGCAAATAGTGATAAGTGAAAACTGTTGCAAAGTATCAGGGAAGAATTAATAGCATATGGACGAAACCAATGAAGATCAATCTGAAATAATAAAAAAGAAGCAAAATATGGTGAAGTATGCTTGTATTCTTCAGAATGTGCAAAAGTCAAAAGGCTACTTGCAAAGTAGCAGATAAAACAGGCATGTACAGTAGGATATCAAGATCCTCTCCTCACTGCTGATCTGTATGGCGGCTAGTTGGTTCTGGCTCCATCTGGAACGCAGAGACTCCGCACAGGCTCAGATGTGTCTGCAGCTGCATTCAGTGTTGTCCTGGCTATCCCTCCAGGCTCGCAGTATTGCGAGTATGACATCAGCGCGTTGTTGTATCCGTTGAAGGGAGGAATCGGCATACACTGTCCAGCTAAAACTAGACCAATATTGCCAGATAGAGCTAAGAACTCAGAGAGTCAGGGAGACCTTAAGGAAATGCTATTCCAGCCTCCACCCTACGCGTATCGTCTTGAAAAAGACTTCATAAGGGTTTTTCATCTGTGTAGCTAGCAAGTGTATTTAAAGGCTGTACTAGCTCCTAATAGGTTAATTGGCTAGCCAACGCCCAAATGCCTTATAGCTGCACAGAGACATATGCTGAATAGTATACAAATACAATGAAACCTTAAAGTTATACATATACATATTCTAACCAATTTAATAAACATTTTTAATACATATAAGAATAAAAAAATCTTTTAAAATAAAGAATGCAAAAACTCTGTTTTAGAGGTATATATTATTTCGACCATAGATCTTGTATAGCATTATTATTATCAGAAATAACTTTGTACTTTATAATTCAACTTCCTAGTTGCATAAAACATATATATATAATGTATATATAAAAATTATACAAAATTATTTAAAATACATAAAATATAAAACATACATAAATTTAAAAAAATAAGCACAGAAAAAGATTTTTTTTTCTTTTATTATTATACATGTTGGCTATAGGCATTCTTATCTTCGGGACTGAAGGGCTATACAGTAGAGGCAACGTTTATTCTAACATTTGCCGTAAACTAGCCGGGTTACATTCTGGGTATGTGCTGGGTATGTGCTGGGTATGTTCTGGGCTAGTTTGAGGCACGTTTAAGCATTTCTGCATTGACTAACGACCCATAGGATTAACACAGCAGGGATCCCTGGCAGTCCAATTCAGTTTGAATGGGACTGCTAGGGACCCCCGCTGTTAATCTGATAGGCCATTAATCATTGCAGAAATGCTGGGACTAGTTTAAGGAAAGTTTAAGGCATGTATTCAGAATGTACCTGGGTGTTTCCTGGGTTTTTTGGGGAATTGCCACTGGTTTTTGTTCGAATAAGAGTTGCCTCTACTGTACATGAGTTATTACTCTAACCTGTAAATTTACATGGGCTGCTATTATTGCAAAAATGCACCTAGATCTATATCGGTATTGAGACCAAGTGGAACCAACGTTTTCATTGTATGGATCCACTTGGTCTCAAGCTTGGAGATGGCATTAATATTATCACCTCCTCTCCAGTTAGCAGATAGCCTATCGATCCCAATAAAACGAATGCCTACAGGATCACAATTATGTTTCTCAACAAAATGTCTAGATAATGTATGTTGTAAGAAACCCTTTTGAATGTTTACAATGTGCTAAGCAAAGTGAAAGTTTATCTTTCTAGTGGTGCGCCCTATATATTGTTTTTGACAGGGCACTGTAGTAGGTATACAATATTTGATGAATCACAATTTATAAAGTGTCATATTATATTCTATTCCTGTATGTGTTGAAGAGAAGCTCCTAGTTTGTTTACAACCATGATGGTCCAATTTACACATTTTGCACTGAAGGCACTTGAAGAAACCTTTAGCCGCTAAAAATGTGCCTACAGATTTGACTAATGGTGATGGTTTTAGATAGCAAGGTGAAACATGTTTTTTAAGGGTATCTGCTTTGTGAATAATACCCTTGGATTTAATGGGAGATGAGATTGTAAGATGGGTCCTTTAAAACTAAAGGCCAATGTTTTTTTAACAACTTTTTTAATTTGTGATGCTAGTGGATTACATTGGGTGAAAAATGGAACATCAATTTGCTCCAAGTTGTCTGCACATTCAGCTTTCTTATTATTGTATTTTAATAGATCTTTCCTATCCATATTATTTATTTTAGAGTATGCTTAATCAAGTATTGCTTTATTATAATTTTTAAATTTAAATTTATTAAGCATGAGTTCGGCCCGTTGTTCATATACACTATTATTAGTGCAATTCTGTTTAACTCTTCTTAATTCCCCTTGGGGGATATTATTGAGCCAAATATTCAAATGGTTACTGTCTGCCTCTATGTAGTTGAGGCAACTTACTGGTTTATAGTAAGTTTTAGTACAGATGTTACCATTTTCTATATAGGTAAGTAGATCAAGAAACTCAATCTCACTAGTGCTATATTTTGAAGTGAAGTGTAAATTAAAAGTGTTGTGATTAATGTATTCGAAAAATGATAAAACTGGGACCGTGGTTACTCTAGAGGAGAGATCAATACCGCACTGTAGAAGGCTAGAGTAATTCCACGTCATCAATTACTTATATCCACTACAAAAACACAGAATACGGATAGGTTTCACGTTGCCAGTACCTACAGCATGGCCTCGAGTCTGATTAAATCAAGCGTACAGAGGCATTGGCATATACTCGCCAACGATAAGAAGATGGCACGGATTTTAACAAACCTCCACTGTTCTGTTACAGACGAGTGCGGAATATTGGTGACTCTCTTCTACAATCAGACCCTGTGACGAAATACACGAATAAACCACATGGCTCACAAGGACCCCAGGACTCTACAAATGCCATGGTGCACGAATTGCCAGCATATGATCTTGGGTAATAAATACGCGCACCCACATAGCGGCAAGGCTATTAAGATAAAGGACTTTATGAACTGTGAGAGCCGTTTCGTGGTCTACTTCATTCGTTGCTTGTACTACGTGGGCAAGACCATGCGGAAATCGAAGGAAAGGATCTGTCTCCATAGATCTGCCATTCGGAAGGCACTATCAGAATTGAGTGATGGTGATGATCAAAAGCTACAACCGGTTGCAAGAATTTTAAAATATTCAAACACAGTCTTGCCACCATGAGGTGTATGCCCATCCTGCAAGCCCACATGCCAACTCGAGGAGGTGACAGGGACAGATTATTACTACAGTTGGAAGCAAGCCTCATTTTTGAGCTTAATACAATGGCCCCAAAGGGTCTCAATGAGGACTTTAAACTAGGCTGCTTTCTTTAACATCCTCTTGCTGATCTCTGTTATGGACGGATTTATTGCTCTCTGTTGATTCTTTTCCCACATTCCCTATTTTCCTCTCTCCTTCCCCCCCTTTTTTCCCCCTCTTTTCCCTTCTCTTCCTCCCCTTTTGTTCCCCCTCTGTTACTTACCTCCCCTCTTTCCCTTCCTCCCCCATTATGTTCTGTGTGCAACCATCACTGACCTAATACCTATTCTATATACTTATAGCAGTTTACCATTACTGCCTTCCCTGGCTGTGATAATCTTATGGCAGCTGTGGCCATTTCGTATATTCAATGGCCTTTTAATGAAATTATAATCTCACTCTTTAGCCATACTACTGAAATGATCATTTTATTTAGTAGCCCGCACTCATAGTAAATTTTGCTTTTATTCTCCTCACTTTATGTTCACTTATGTTTTTCACTTTTTATTCCAGTACCCTTGGAGATCCCTCCTGATGTCCTGCTCATTACCATATTTTTGTATACGAGACGATTTCCCTGATGTATATTTAGATGATACCCCCAGTATCAACATGACCCAGATGTGAGGGATGGACAGCGCTCCTCCTGACCGTGTGATACGCCGCGCTGCCTATTTTGCTGGTGTTGATGCCAAGCACGCGCAGTATGCCCAGCCATTTAGTCTTCTTCAATGGACCACGGCGTTGCTGTCTCCTAGCTGCACGACACCATGGAAACGGAGAATGCTCTCTTCCCCCGCAGTGGCGCTCTGGTGGTACTGCATGCATATCCTTGATTATTCTGAACTGAGCAGCTGTATTGATGACAGCCATAGTGCGACTTCAGCAACAATTGGGACTGATCATGGGACTGGGTGCACGACCAATCAGCTATCCTGGTTGAGTCATCTGGGTGTGGGTGTGGGGGTATATAAGGGATCCACTGGCTGGTAGTCTCAAGCACCACCCTGAGGAAGGTCCTACGAGGACCGAACCGTTGATCATGTTTGTGCTGTGTTATACTTGCAATACAAGTTTTCTTACTTACCTTTGAGTGCTGTTCTGTGTCCGCTCCTGCTGGGGTGGATTGCTTTATATATATATAAATCTCCTTCCTGTTTCTTAGATCAGGCTTTTTCAAGCAGTCTTAATCAGCCAGGTGGAGTCTGGTTGATTGCCAGTGCAATTAACCAGCACACTGCTGGATTTAGAGACAGTTTTTCTCAAAAGTGATACATCCCTGTTACAGGTTGGAAAAATATATTATTGCAGGAAAACTGAAGAAGTCCATCCGTGATGAAGAAGACTATTCAAAAGGGATCTATAAGGATTGGAGAAAGAATAGATATTATAACTCATGAAATGTACATCTAAATAGAGGAAATGGAAGAGAGATTAATAAATTTGAGAATAGATCCTATATGAGAGGTATCACACAATATTACCCATGAAAGGGGAAGATTTGAGAATAACACTAGGCATGAAAGATTTAACCCAACTAGAAGAATTGACACACAAAATAGATTGCATTGATCACCCATAGAACCACAGGGCTCACAGAAATATGTGAAGTTTCAACAAAATAAAGATACCCTCAGGCATAAGAAATACATGTCCCAATGTACTTTACGTGGGGAAAGAGAAAATCAAAGATTGTATAACACTCCTAAAGATTCAGTTGCCTATTGTGAGGCAAGAAGTAAAACAAATAATGTTCCTTTTTTAGACGTGAAGGAGTCTTCATGTTCATGGGAGACGAAGAACAGGTTTGCCCGATTAATGGAGAGAGAATACCAACAATGCATATGCAGAAATAGAGAATTAGGGGAAATAGAGGTAGAATAAAGAGCAAAATTATCAACATCAATCATTATCAATCATTTAAAAACATTTTCAATTTACAGTAAGTAAGAACATTTTTAATTCAACACAAGAAGAAATTATTTCAAAAGGTCTCACATTTGCACTCACCACAGGTCCTAGCAGTTTCAATCTTTTCATTGAAGCTAATATATTTCTTAGAAAATTGATAGTAATAAGATACTTCCTTACCAGAAATATAGAAAATACTCCTTTTAGAAAGAAATATAGAACATACTCCTATTAGAAATTGTGACCCAAAGAAGAGTCCACCTATAGAGGAGAAATTTTCTTATATGGATTGAAAACAAAGGTCAACATTCTATTCCAGTTTCTGTAAAAGTCACAAACTGTAAGTTTTTTTCCAAATGATAAATATTTTGTGAAAATAGCAGCTGACCGCAGAAAGTTTAAGAATAATCTCACTAAGAATGAACGGGGAGCTTTAGACAACTATTGGAAGATAAGGATATAATAATCAAACATGGATATCAAGGGTGAGGTGTCGTTGTAATGGACAGATAATTTTATGTAAACGAAGCAGGTAGAATTCTGAACGATAAAAAACTTCCGTGAAATTAAAGAAAAAATCATACTACAAAATTTTAAAAATAAATGGAAGCACTTCTCCTGAAAGGTAAGTATACTGGTATACTTAAAGAAGAAGAGTTTAAATATTTATGGAATGATAAACCAAAAATACCATTTTTTTGATTTTCTGACAAAAATTCATAAAGACATAATGAACCCCCCGGGTAGACCAATCATTTCAGGCATTAACTCAATGACTTAGCACTTGTCAGAATATACTGTATTGACCTGTTTCTCCAAAAATATGTATGTAAAGGGTAAATTATATTTAAAATACACTACTGAAATTCTATCCATGCTTGAAAATATTGAATGGAAAGACAAATATACGTATGTAAGCCCCTTGTGCTTTGTCTTTCCTTTATACATCAATAGACCATTCTCAAGAGGTTGAAGCAATCAAAAGATTTATATCCAATGACCCAGATATGTTAAATGAACAAGCATCATTCATTTTTGGAAGGTACAAAAGTTATTTTATCGCATAATTTTTTCTGGTTTGATAAAACATTATTTTTACAAATCTGCGGTACAGCAATTGGAACAAGGTTCGCACCAAGCTATGCTAATATATTTATTGGTATTTGGGAAGAAGACTGTATCTGGTCAGACCATGAGTTGGGTGCAAAACCTGGGCTACTGGAAGAGTACATAGGTGATGTACTTCTCATTTGGAAGGGTGATGGAGAAGGATTGGATTTTTTTTGGGATACATAAATCAGAATGATTTGAACTTGAGATTCACCTAAAAAAAAAAATGAGATGGAATTTTTAAACCTAGTTCTATATATTGAAAATAAACCATTGAAAAGTAAAACACATTTTAAAAAATTGATAGTAATAATTATATAATGTGTACCAGTTGTCATCATCCCAAATGGATTTCTAATATTCCATTTGGCTGACTGAGGAAAATTAAAATAAATTGCTCAGAGAAAGACATGTACTAGGAACAATCTAAAATTCTTGTTAAGAAGTTTGAAGAAAGGCACAATGAAGAAAGAGTAATCAGAGAAGCCAAAAAAAGAACAAATGATTAAGATAAGTAAACAACATAGAGAAAAGAACCCACTTAAAGCACTCAATGCCCCCTATGAAGTGTAATGATAATTTTAAAAATAATCTTTAATGCTAAACTAATTAAAATAATGGGTGTTAAAATACATCAAATGACACACAAATATATTAACCCTAAGGTGAGTATATATGACACTCCGGGTTAATGTAATAGAGGGACAGTTTGAGATGTATTAGACCACACACTGTGTAGTTAACCCACATATACTTACCTGATTTCGGTCATTAGGAAAGTACACAATATGGTAATGTACAGAACTGCGATACCAAGTAACCATTTAGTACACACTGTGTAGCTAACCTACATATACTTACCTGATCTCGGTCCTTTAGAATGTACACAATGTGGCACTGTTAGCTACATAGTGTACACTATATATCCATTCACACTGCTTAACGGGCCCTCATATTGCCTGCCATCCTCCACTATTAATTATAAATCTATGTTACTAGGTCGGTTATATATCTACCTACCTCTTATGTCTGTGAGTATTATCCACAGAAGATGCTTATGCTACAACTTGATTAATATTTTATATTTTTCACCCACATTGATTAGAGTCTATATTATGTTTTAGCCTCAGGGGTTAAATCTGATTTTCATACCCCCATTATTATCACAACTCCCTGCTTATCATGCTTATTAACATTTAACATGCAGGGATCATGTGCAACAGTGCTTTAATCTTTTCTTATGCACTGCTGCAACGTCTTTGTGATTATATCAATTATTTGATTGAGGATAGCCTATGTTCACTTGATAGTGCTGTATTAGAGCCTATACAGCAGCACTACATAGACACACCTCTAGGGTGAAACCCCCAACCAATTGAAACACACTTATGCATATATAAACTTTATTACGATCAATGGGACTTCCCCCTCACATTGAGCCTTGAGAAAGCATTTCTAATCGCGAAACGTGCGCGTCGGCATCTGTCACGCACACGCGTGCAGTCAGGACTTCCGTGGCAGCCTTTCGAATTGCAGAGCAATCAGCTGCTAGACTGCACGCGTGTACTCCCTTCAATCCAGGGCAGGAGTCTGTGTGGTAACTCGGCAGCGTTAGGTGAGGTTGGGGCTGCTTTAACTCCTTGGATACATTGTTTATTAGTGATATTAGCACTCCTGACGGTGGAAGCACATTCATGAATATGTGCACAGGTATACACAAGCCACACCATTTATATGAGTCTATTAGTCACGGCATTTATGTTAATTGTTGATAGCTAGCTCTCTAATATCCTGGAGTTCACCATCTGATTTTTAGGTGTTTATATGTGGGGTATGTGTGACTGACTATCCATTAGTGGATTAATATATCATATGCTGAGTGCACACCCTTTGATCAGTGTGTATGTATTGCTTATTAGTAGGACTACTATCTCCTATTTCCCCAGTTGTCCACCTTGGGACTTGTTTGACACACTAGACAGGTCTCGTCATACTTATACACAGCTATATTAGTGGCAGAAGCATTCCCAACGGTGGTAGCACATTCATGAATATGTGCATAGGTATACCAACAGCCACACCATTTACAGGAACCTATTAGCCATAGTATTTGTGTTCTGTGTATTACAGCCAGCTCTTTACTGATTTGGAGTTTATTAGCTGTTTGTTTAGGTGTCACATGTGGGAGAATATACAATATTGATCTTCCATCATTGAAGCAATATATTATATACCTAGTGAGCACACACTGATTGGTGTGCATTTATTTCGTGCCTATATATAGCAATGTTTTGACCAGTCTCACATTTCCACTATCATCACCTTGGGACTTGTTTTTCACCTAGACAGGTGATTTTGCAGCCCCTCACCACCTTTGCTCATACCTACCTACCACAATTAGGGAATACTGCATATCAGTTCTCTGGACACGTTTGATCTAATACACCTCATTACATTAACCCGGAGTGTCATATATACTCACCTTAGGGTTAATATATATGTGTGTCATTTGATGTATTTTAACACCCATTATTATAATTAGTTTAGCATTAAAGATTATTTCTAAAATTATCATTACACTTCATAGGGGGCATTGAGTGCTTTAAGTGGGTTCTTTTCTCTATGTTGTTTACTTATCACGTCACCCACCAGCACCTTACCCCCATACATTCACTTAATATTTAGCTGAAGTGGGGTTCACCATTACAGTATACAAATGATTAAGATAGAAAGAGCCTCATTCACCCACATATGGGCAGAAAGGAAATACCGATAACAAGAAGAGATTTTAAAATAGCTTTCGTTACACAATACAATAGAGAAGCTGTGAAGATCAAGAACGTAATTGTAAAAAGTCTGTTTATATTTTAAAAATGTGAGTGCCCATTCTAAAGGTTACCAGTAGTTGTCTACATCAAGTTGGTGTAACGCTTGCGCTGCCCACAAACAAGACAAGACCCCGGCACTGAGGTGGGAAGTTATTACACCACACACCCGCAGCATTGGTGGCGTGCCTGGAAAGCGGATAGTTTAGCGTATCCGGGTCTGGGTTGGAGAGTGTAGAAGATGCTGTATACTTGCCGAGTTCCAGGATTGGAGAAGACAGCATAGTAGGTGTCCGGAAACCGTGGTCTGGGATTGGAGAGAGCAGCGTAGTTCGAGTCCGTATGCCGTGTTCAAGGGTAGGAGAGATCGCCGCAGTCGAGGGTATGGTAAATTCCAAAATCCAGAAGGGTGCACAAACAAGCCAAGTTGGTACACAAGAGGTTAACTGCAAAGGAGAGAGCACTGCACAAACGAAGTGAGCTTCACGAGGCTACTGTAGTGCCCACGGTTATTCTAACACAAACCAGTGGCAATCGCCAAAAAGACCCCGGTAAACCAAGGTACATGCTGGATACATGCCTTAAACTTGCCTTAAACTAGACCCAGCATTTCTGCATTGATTAATGGCCCATCAGATTAACAGTGTGGGTCCCTGGCAGTCCCATTCAAACTGAATGGGACTGCCAGGGACCCCTGCTGTGTTAATCCTATGGGTCATTAGCCAATGCAGAAATGCCTAAACTTGCCTTAAACTAGCCAGGTTACACCCAGCACATACCCAGAATGTAACCGGGCTAGTTTAAGGCAAGCTTTAGAATACTCGTGGTCTCGTTTGTACATAGGATTATGCTGAGCAAAGCATGGGAGGAAGCAGGAAGTATTTAAAAGCAGGACAGGCCAATGGGAACAGAGGGCGGAGCAGAGGTGCGGCCCCAGCGGAGCAGGGATAGGCTGTAGGTAACAAGGCAGGAAGGAGAGACTTGCGACCCAGCTGGGGATCGTCGCACGTCATCTCACCTCTCAACATCCCATCTCCTCTTTGAACTACAGACACTATGCAGACTTGCTGTCACCTTAAGCAGATGCCCTGGCTAACTGCATAGAGCCGTATAATAAATGTATAAAACACAGAAAACATATTTTAATACATGGGGGACTTTGGGGAGACTCGTGTCTGTAAGGGAAATAGGACTGAGATATTGGGACTCGAAAACCAGGAGTCTGGTGGACACTGGGCAGCCCCGATGTAATGCCACCCGCGTACCGGAAAATCATGCCTGCTCGCTGGGTAGAATTAAGATACTACCAGTAGCTCCGGTCCCCCAACTCCTGCAAACCAAATAATTATATTCTTACCCAAATATCTCACCTAAAACGTACACACAGAAAGTCTCATGGGTCTGGGGTAACGGGAACATGGAAAGTGGAAAATCAGGGGTCACTTTAATTTTCATGTAATGATACCTGGTCCTTGGCTTAGAGTCCTACGTAGCTGCCGGGACCCACGGGGCCAAAGGGTAACCAGAGTGCTTAACCTTTATTATATGGTTACCCTTGCCCATCTCAGGGGAGTCGGTATGGTATCTTGCAATAAGGAAAAGGTTAAAGGTGCCTCAGTGTATGTTGGTGGGGGGATATTCAGTGAGAGAGAGTCCAATAGGAGAAGATGAGGATGAAATCAGAAGCAGTGGAGGGGTTGTCGAGATTAAAGTCACTGACGATGACAATGGGGTTGGGAGAGGGTGAGAGTGAAGAGAGGAAGCAGTCGAACTCATTGAAAAATAGTGTAGGTGAGCCAGGGGGATGATAAATTAAGATGATTTTGATGGGTAGGGGGAAAGAGAAAGAGCAGACAAGAAATTCAAAGGAGGATAAAGGGAGGGAGGAGAAGTAAGGGGGGTTGTGGGAAGTTGTCCATGATGAGGGGCCAAGGAGGCCAACTCCTCCAGTGCCAGTCTGACATGGGGTATGAGTGAAGCTAGATTGCGTAGATGTGAGGGCAGTAGAGGTGGCAGTGTTTTTGTGGAGATCCATGTTTCGGTGATTGCGAGAAATGCAAGATTGTTTTTTAGGAAGTGATGGAGAGTGAAGGTGGTCTTATTGCAGATCGATCTGGCATTTCAGAGGAAGATTGGAAGGTTGGTGGAAGTTGGGGTGAGAGTGGGGGTGGTGGGGGGAGGTGAGAGGAGTTGACAAGGAGGAGATATATGAGGTTACTGGAGATGACATGGTGAGTGGAGATTGGCTTGTGGAGAAGGAAGGGAGTGATGAGGGCAGGGAATGAGAAGGATGGTGGAATTAGATGGAGAAATTGGTGGGGCAGAGTCTCGTGGTGAAAGGTGAAGGGAGGGCAGGAGGGGGAGAGAGTGAAGTGGAAGGATGAGTAGTAGAAAGTAGGAACAGATGATTATGCTATGGGGTGGATGAGGGATAGGAGGGAACAGAGGAAAGGATAGTTGATGAGCAACTGATGATGATTTGTTAGGTTGCGGTGATCTGTGGTAGTTCAGGAAGGGTTAGGAATTTTTTTAGTGGGGATAGTCGATGGAGATGTCAGTTAGCGATGGGGCAGTCTGTGTCAGGGTAAATAGTACAGTTACAGGAAAATCATTTGTTATGGGGACGGTCATTTGTTAGCATTTGAGACAGGAGTAGTCAATTTTGAGAGCACTGGGAAGGGAACAATCAGATTTTGGAAGCAATGGGGAAGGGAACAATTAGTTAGGAATCACTGGGAAATGGAACAATACATTTATGAGCCCCTGGAAAGGTAACAATAAGATTAGGAAGAAAAGGGAAAGGGAACAATATCCTCACCACAAATGATTAGGAAGAATTGGGGGACACTTGATTTATTAGTATTGGGAATCATATAGAGTGGGGCAACAGAAGAAGGAGAAATCCAATAGATATTACAACAAAAATGTGGCAAATGTTCAAGCACATGGGGTGGACAATCAAAGCAAGCAGCTAGGGGAAGGAACAATATGTTTTGACATTGGGAGGAGCAAAAATGAGAACAATATATGAAACGGGTTACGCAGAAGAGGACGAAGGGGATTTTAGTCATAGTTACATAACAATAGATATAGTTAATAACAATAAGCAAGAATGTCTGATAGTGGGTCAAAAAACTAACTGGAACAAGAGGCAGTTAATTGGAATCTGGTAAAATTGCTTAGGTTGGAGAGTTGTTGTTGGGGTGATGAGAGGAGAAGGGGTCCTAGTAGTTCTGGTGGATTTTGGTAGGGTTAGGCACTTTTTGCCAGCATTTTGTCAAGGTGCTGGCATGTTTGCTTGTGATGTTTTGGGTCTGTGGTAGAATTACACATGCTGTTTCTGGTGTGTAGATGACATTAGTTTCCTCAGATGTCGGGAAGCAAGGATGCATCAGGTAGATAAGTGGGAAAAGTAGTTGATAGCAGAGAGCAGATAATGGATGACAGATGTTTGGAATAGCAGAGTTATTTGATTGTAATGTCACCAGGTAATCCTGGTTTTCCACAATAGCAGCAGCATCCAGGCAAGTGTAAGACAACTGTAGATATATAAGGCAGTTGTTGATTTTACCAGTTATGTGTTGGTTAGTCTCGAGGAGGTAGAAGAAACACTTTTAGTACTACAAAGATTGTGCTAAATATTTACCCTTTATATTGGTGGGTTTAGTGAGTTAGGAGTGACTTAGGAGGAACAGTCCTCTTGGTGGTCGTAGATTTCGACAAAGCTCACGCTAGGCCATTGTCAGGAATCAGGGCATACGCCACCCTCGGCATTGCCCTTCCCTACCTGCGTGACCGGCTGTGGTTCTCTCCGCTCCTACCTCCCGTCGTGGACTGCTCCCCCCGTTCCTCTCTCATATGCCTCTGCCACTGGACGTGCGCTCACTACACTTATAGAGCGCACGTCACACAAGGTCATTTGTAATTTGTTCACTGCACCAGGCAGTTAGCTCCGCCCACCGTCCGGCTCAGGATAATAACTCAAGCCTCCCAGGCATCCAGCCGCAGCATCACAGCTCACCTCTGCACTGCCTCCTCCTCTGATTGGCCCACTGTGCTTTATTATCCCTGTAGCTCCAATGCAACCTCACTCTGCATAGTGGCATTTGCCTCGTGCAGTTTGGATCCTATGCCCAGCTCCCTCTTACGTTGCAGATCACGTTACCGAACTGGCCTGTCTACCTATCCTCTCAAGCTCCTCGACCCCGGATACCTCTTGACTTCGCTTACCTCTCGGTCCCCACGGATAAGGCTCACGGACCTCTACGACTCGGACCTCTACTGCCCTCGACCCTCGGCTATGGACATCACTACATTTACCTCTCTATGCCCAGATCTGGCAAGTACTATGGCTAGTCCCTTGTACCCTTGGCCTTGGCCACGCTACCAATCCACACTCCGGGCATGCCCTCACTACTGCGGGTGCGTGGTCTACTCACTCTCCACCTCAGTACTGGGGGTTAGTCTGGTCTGTGGGCAGCACAGCATGACAGCCACAACCTAATCGCATGAAGTGACCATTCCGGGGAACGAATAAACTTCTAGATATAAGACTTAGGACTGGAAGTGTGAGGGTTGGGATAGATAGATATATTTGTGTATCATCTGCATAGAGATGATACCTTAAACCAAATGAGTTGTGTAGAAAGGAGAGTTCACAGAACAGATCCCTGAAGAACACCAACAGATAAATCAACAGAAAATAAAGACAAAGACTGTACAAATGAATGAGTGAAGGATGGGTATCGGGCCAGGGTGGCTTAACCCTTTAATTAACTTTGCGGTTATTAACCGATAAGGTGATTAAGGGGTTAATTGATATCAGAATGTATTTGCAATATATTGGCTATGTATTTTGTTGGCAACGGAGGACAGAGGGAATTTGCTGGCGAAGGGGCTTCATATTGATGAGGTTAGTAGAACTTTATTTATTTTATTATGCTAGTTAATGTGTTTAATAATGGACAAATAATCTATTATCCATATCTGGATAATAGTTATTTTGCCCATTACTGTACTGTATGTGTGTGTGTGTGGGGGGTGTGGGAGGGTGGTATTTATGTATTTAAATGTATAAGACAGGTTTATTTTTTTTTACATACAGGGTTGGTTCCTTAGGTCTGCAGGGACCTCTGGAGACCACCTAAGGTCTCCTCGGACTTCACACAGGTACAAGGCTGGCGTGTCCACGGGGGACACTTGCGGGGAATAATTGGTGGCCCCACATCTGCTGTGGGGGCACCGCGGACCCGTAGGGACCAGCTGAGGACCCCCAGACCCCTGTGGGAACCACCTGAGGACCCTCAGACACCTGTGGGGCTGACACGGGGCCCCCAAGACACCCGTGGGCCTACCCCATGGAGACCCCATTTGGGGCCCTCAGAGACCACCTGGAGGACCACGGTGCCTGCCGGGGCCACCCGTAGGCCTCCAGACCCTGTTTGAAACCTTTTGCTGGGCACTGTGAGGCTTAGACACCTGGAAGGGCCACCGGGGACTCCCGTGGGTCTGGGGTATTAACCCTGTATGTAAAATAATAAATCATGTATTTCCACAGGGGGTGGGTTATGTATTTTTTATTCAATATAGTCATGTTTACTGTGGTTAACGCGGGTTATGTATTTTTTATTCAATATAGTCATGTTTATTGTGGTTAACACTGGCACCCGATGCCCCATACCGGGGCCTGTAACTCGGGAAGCAGGGGTTTCCTGAGCCAGAAATCAATGCAGTTCAGCTCAGGGGACCCCCTGCTCCCGTACACTATTATTAAAAATACATTAATGCTGCTTCATTACATAGCAGATAGCCTCAAAGGTAAGGAATTATTCTTTATTGATATGTGTGTTTTACTCATAGTGTAGCTGTGCAGAGGGTCTCAGGAGCTGAACCACTTTGGTTTTAGGTCCGGGGACACCCTGCTTCCCGAGATACAGACCCCTTTATGGGGTGCCGGTATCCCTCTGCTTTGTTTACATTCCGCGGTCACGTGATCGGGACATTTAAATGCAGAGGGATACCGGCACCTCATAACAGGGCCTGTATCTCGGGAAGCAGGGGGTCCCCGGACCTGAAACCAATGCGGTTCAGCTCCGGAGACCCCCTGCACATCTACACTATGAATAAAAACTGATTGCAGATATTTTTTATTTTGCCGATGTTTGCGCAGAGAGTGGCGGATCTCTCTCTGCTGCAGGCTGATCTCGGCAGGGGACCGCGTATCACCAGGTTATCTGCAGACAGACTGCCGCACCACCGGCTACTCGGGCAACACGCCAAAAACATGCCGTTTTTGAACCCCTGCTGAAAGTGCTTTTTCGGTGCTTACTGCATCGAGCCCTAAATGTTGTACAAAGTGGAGATGTACACCAACAGGAATTGCAGATGCTGGGTGTACATTAATTGCAGTCGAGCTGCTGCAAACGTGTAACCCAAAAAAAGCAAACATCAAATAGCACACCAGTACTTAATATAAAGAAATACAAGCAATTTCTTAGACAATAAAGGTTTCAGTGCAAAATTACAACTTAATCAGGGCTTGATTTATGAAATTGTTTGTTTGTCTATATTAAGACAGGTGTGCTAGTGTAATTTTTGTATTTTCTAACTAATGTACCTTGCCATTTTGTTACGCACTCTCTTTCTGACATGATGGCATTGTATCTTGAAAATGTATCTTGCAGTACTACTACATCCAGTGCAATAGCATCTATGTATTTATGCAAGTGTTAAAGTTTCCTTACAAACTATGGGAATATAGATGCACTACTGGCTAAATGTTCACATTGACATGTCTTATGATGTGATTAGTTTTCCGGTGATGTCGCAGTAATGTACATCATTGATCATTGTGCTGAGCCAAGTATTGTCATTGCATTGGGCCATACAACCTTTGTACTTTCTTTCATGTCAAATTCATTCACTCAACTTGCTCAGGGTTGGACTCACTGTGTCAAGCCAAATATTCCCTCAGGGCTCAGGATGGAGGTCTGCTGCGGTAACACATTTATTTATTTAGGGTGTCTATTGAGTGTCAATGTGGCTATCTATGCCCATGTTAAGGACCTAGGTAGCCACAGGGACAATTAATGGATTAAATGCCCAGTGTTTTTGTTCTTATTTTATTGTACTGTAATGTGTATTTTATTGTAACGTATACAGGTGCGCCGACGAGTATTCTAAAACTTGATTAAACTTGCCTTGGAAAATCTGGGGCTATCACCAACAAGATCCAGGTACATGCTGTAAACATTTCAGTGACATTTCTGCAGAGACTAATGGCCCATCGGATTAACACAGCAGGGTCCCTGGCAGTCCCATTCAGTTTGAATGGGACTGCCAGGGACCCTCGCTGTTAATTCGATGGGCCATTAGTCTGTCTGCAGAAATGTTGCAGCATGGACCCAGCATGTACCTGGGTCTTGTTGGTGATTGCCCCAGATTTGTTTTAGAATACTCGTCGGCACTACAGTATTTTATATGCTGTGAAATGGGCAAATGTGCTATTGTTGGGGATATAGAAGGTGAGTAAAGAGGGTGCTTGACCCGGGTGCGTGGTTAGGCCTCCTGGGGGGTGAAAAGGGGGGGTTAACCCCATTAATTACCATAGCAGTTACTACCTGCTAAGGTATTTAAGGGGTTACTGTACAGTAGGTGGTGTTTATATGATGTTGGTGCTGCTGAGCATGAGGAGGAGGCCATCATCCTAACAGAGGTATGTACTACTTATATTTACTCTAGAGTATCCATTAATTGCCAATGTGGCTATATATATCCCTGTTTAGCATTTAGGTAACATTGACCATCACTTGATTAAAAGGCTAGTGTTTGATGACTGTACAGTATATTCTTATTTTATTGTAATATATAATGTATATGTGAAGATGGTTAGGCCTCCCAGTGAGGTTGCAGGAAGGGGTTAACCCCTGCATTAGCGGTTAGCCACTAAAGTACTGAAAGTGTGTACATGAAAATAGAGAGACTGTAAATAGAATAAGTTCAGTTTGGTCCTTGATGTATTGGTCCTTTAAAAATGCTTGTTACAACATGTATGTATATTTATAGTTATATATTGCCCACAGCTGATCTTAGCGCTTTACAAGTGAGACAATACAGTATAGGAAATTATAGTAAAATAGGTGAAAACATTAAGCTGCTTCAGAGAAAAGAAGGACACAACACATATTTTTTCTTGTCAAATTGATATCAAAATCTATTTCTGACAGTGAGCATATGAGATGACTATCTTAAATCCAGGGCAGCCCGAACAATACATATATATATATATATATATATATATATATATATATATATACTGTATCATTTATAAATGTCTACTGTTAATGTAAATAATACCATAGAACAAATACAAAATCTCTTAGGTGTAGCCTAATCTCAGTATATAATCTCAGTATATGAAACAATTAAATGTTTTCTTTATATTAAAAGACAAACAATCTTTATGAAAAACACTATTATGCTTACCTGATATTGTATTGTTCACAAAAATGTAGCTTGTTTAATTGTGACAATGCAAATACAACTAAATCATTTTGTTCCATAGTTAAATTTCAGATCCACATTGTCATACAGAGAGTTGACCTCCCACATTTAATATAATTTTCAAACAACATCCCTGTAATTTGTAGGAAACTTTAAAAATGTTTACAAAACCAAAACCAGTAGATATTTTCATTTATTCTAATATAGTAATAATAATACTTAAATATTTTTCATCTTGAGATATTATGCTTGGATCTGCAGTTTATTTTTGTCAGATAATACATTTACACAACTCACCAGAGTACAGAAAGCAGATATTCATCACTTGATGTATTTCTAGCTGACAGTACATCAATGTGTCAGATACAGACTGCTTGCTGCTATTGTTTTTTGTTTGTTTCATAGTGCAGAAAAGATTCAAACACTGACAAAAATGTCATAATTGTTATGTGTATTTTCTAAATTGTAATGTATACATTAATAATCTCCTGGGAAATGTTTGGGCTTTTGTCATGTTTGTTACAGAGATTTCATGTATGATTAATCTCGTTTCACTTGAATAAATATCACTGTGGTCAAAATAATATTTTAGTAATTTTTTTAGTTATGCAAAGACAAAGCATAACGTTTCAGAGCCTTCCCTTCATCAGGTTTGGAGCAAATAGTTACCCCCAAAGTGTACATGCTGAAGTATAGCTGTGGCCAACTTTATCCTAATGCGGCCGTAGCCGCGTCGCTCTGATAACTGCAGCCAGATGCGGTATATTTAGTTTTTTTCCGGAGCGGTTTGCGATATGTTAGCGATATGTTAGCGCTCGGATTTTTAGCACTGGCCTCAATACTGCAATACCGTCTAAAAACTCAGGCGGGTGATCGCGAGCTGTTGTCTTAAAAGTCTAATAGCAATTCAACCTACAGTACAGCCGTACATTTTCTGCAAGTCTGTGTATGCACGCACAGTAATTGTAAATTGGAAGATTTGACAGTATTACAAAAATATAATGTCGCATCTTCTTCGACTATAAAATTATCACATTTCTATATGTATTATTTAGTAATCAATACTTTTACTTCTTTTCATACTGTTTTTATATTATGCGCATGCGTGTACTGTACAGTATGTCTCATTTGAACATTGTTGAAACGCATATGCGTGTTACAGTATCACATTTCGGCGCATTAAACATTATGATGACGTTTTGAAAATATTTATTTGAACTGATAATCCATTATACAGCGATCCCCCCCTCGCCCCCGCACACACACAAGGCTCAAGGATTTCAACATCTTATCTACACCTCTCCCACACCATTTATTTGTAATGGATGGCTTTCTGGCTTGAATCTTCCCGAGCGTGGCTTTACATTCCTGCGCATGGAACCTTGTTGATTATTAATGCGCATGCGTGTATAACTTCCCATTCAATTAGAAGTTCAAGTCTGAAAAAAAAAAATCATTGTTTCAAACATGGGCTTGCATAGCAATTCTGGATATTATGAGAATCACTCAGTACTGTTGCTTTTTAATGCGGCACTAGACATGCTTTATGAGGTGGGTGGCATAGTACTGTGATTTTTATTTGGGGGTGTGGGGATCAAAACATTATGCTGTCCTGTTGAAAATATGTCTTTGAACTACAGGTAATCCTTCATATAGCTTTCCCCCTCCTTCCCCCCGCACACACACAAGGCTCAAGGATTTCAACTTTCAACAAGGTTCCAATGTGCATGCGCCTAGCTGTCCACCAATTGTTCAGTATCTATTGTAGAAGCTGCTCAGCCAATGATATTGTTGGACTTCATTTTCGTGACTTGTGACTAAAATAATAGAACTAAATAACCGCCTGATGACAAAGTTTCTTTTCTGAGGAAAAATTAAAGTACTACTGTAATGGTTGGTTCAAATTAGTCAGTCCCCACAGTCCCCTCGGTCAGTCCCAACAATAATTTTCTTGGGGAGCGTCTCTTGTTCACATACACGCATGCGCCTGGATGTGATGACACGTATATGTATTTTAACAAGATTCCAATGCGCATGCGCCAAGCTGTCCACCAATTGTTCAGTATCTATTGTAGAAGCTGCTCAGCCAATGATATTGCTGGACATCATTTTCGAGAATTGTGACTAAAATAATTGAACTAAATAACCATAAGCAAAGCGATTGATTATAGGAGAATCACTTGACTGTGCATTGATATTGATATGTTAAAAAAAAAAAAAAATACGGCAGCTGTACTCACCATAGACTTTGCCAATCGGATGGCGCCGAGCCACTGCTAGTCCCGTATTCTTGATTATACACATAGTTGACAGGTGACAGCGGGCCTGCTACACCTGTAGCTGACAGCTGATGAAGCTGGAAATCGTTTTGGTACATGCAAGCTTGCTGGTATCTGTACGTAAAATCCTGCTCAGACTGCAGGTATCCAGGCGGGGACAGACTGCAAGGGTTGCCGGTCACCAGCTTTTCACAGATGGTCGGACCGTTATTGGAAGCCGGTGCCGGTGCTGGCGCTGGCGCATTGCTTGCTTGGGACTGATGATTCTTAGTTGGTTTTACCATGTCCTTTCGCCTTGTGAAATCTCCATGATCAAAGATACTGGAAAATTCAGGCGCAACACACCAATACCCTCCTCTAACACCGGGTGCGGTATCAATATGAAAAAAACACGGATCGATACATAACTTTTTCCTTATTGCACGCTTCCACACACGAGCATCTGGTGAAAATTTGTAAAAGTCATAATTTTCGATAAAATATTGATAAATTTGACCAACTGTGGCCATCTTATCATCTGTTGCACTAACTGCTGACCATATAAAATAAGCGTACGTTATGTTGGGTTTTTTGAACATGGACTGCAGTGGTGTACTCATCTCTGGACCTCTCTGGACAATAGAACAACAGACACTTTGCATTAAGTTATTAATATGAAACGCCTAAATAGATACAGTGTTGTAATTTCTTCAGTACCAAGGTCAATTCACAATGGACCACTGTGGTATTTTTTAAACACCTGCAAATCGACACATTACTGAAGCGCATGTACGTTAGAATTCATTACAATTCATGAATATCTGCCACCTGGTGGATACGCGAAGAATTGCAACCAATAAAATCCGAACCATTATCATTAAACAGATCAAGCGCGGGTGAGCGCAGGTGACGGCCGGCATGAATGCGTCATGAATACGGCATGAAAGTGGCATGAACGCGGTCAATTGCGTGGCATTTTGAAAAAGTCACCGGAAAATAACCGAGATGTGTTTTAATAAAAGCGCCCACGGCTGTATATAGTATATACTGCGAAAAATAGAGACCCAGTTCCCTCATCAATAAATTAATGCAAAGTAGCGTTACATCATCATAGCTAGCAGATTCCATCATATAAGATAATCAATGTACAGTAGCTATATATACACATGTTCTAGACTTTAATACAGATATTTCCTCAAAAAGTATAAGTCGTGGTTTGATACATCCATTAGTTACACTAACCAATTGTTATTAATGTGTAGTGCTTTGATGTTCAAACATGTGCAATTATATAACATATACTGTACAGTACAAACAATTTTGTAATACCCAAATGTACCCCTCTACTCTGTGAGCACCTGCTTTTGTGAGCATAATGGTGCCTGACACAAGCCCACTCATAGGACACCCATCTCAAACAAGCTAGAGCAGGAAATAAGCACATGTGGGGCATGCACTGCTTTATATTTTTAAAGGGCCATTAGAGTGAGACTACCATTTAGAATGGCAAAGGATCTTAATATACAGATGTAGCATGACTTACTGTCCCCTGTAAGTTGTATCTGATGCAACTATATAGTAACAGAGCAATGTTCCGTAATCAGTGCTACTAGAACATGGTTTACATATATAGATCAGTGTCAATACTGAAATTGAAGTCTGAAAGAATAAACTTACTTGAAGAGGACATAATCATAACAGTATGGTCCTCATAACAGTATGGTGTGTAGGGGTTAATGACCAAATGCAGGAATGTTGCTCACCATAAGGGGAGATGTATTCACACAAAGGTCCTGGTAGAAATAACAGGTGACAACTGCATATATATAAAACAGCGTCATCGGTAATCCTCCTATGATGGACTATCTCCCTGGAGCTCTTACATAATCCTGCTATAAATGATAAGGTATCCTCCCATATTCAAAGCCAATGTACAGTAGTGAAAAACTTGATGTTACTCACAGTCTGTTGTTGTCCTTCTTATCTTTGGCGTGCCTCACGTGATGATGAATGAGAAACAGGATTGTAGAAAATGGCGCACAGCAGCAGCAAAAAGTGAAGGGGCTACAAAAAATGAATTAAAAACATCTTTATTGAAGCGGTAGCAACATGCCCCAAAGACTCTTACGCGTTTCACGCTAAAAATAGAGCTTCATCAGAGAGAATATTGTAGCATTGCGTGCATCCATGTTTTGACATCCTCACAATATGGTTCAACCTCTCTAATACGAGGTCAATTTTGTATCCATTATGTAGAGTCTCTAAGTCTGCTGAGGTACATGTGCATGATCAGTGGCAGGTCTGGCCACAGGTGTGGCCATAGACTTTGATCTTTGGTTCTAGGAGGTCTCAACGTTTATATACTGTAGACATACAGTACTGTAGGAGTATATTTAATCTAGTATCTTGCACTTTATTGGCATGTTGATGCACCTACAGTATTTGGGAGATAATTTAATGTGGATTATCGTTTACACCTGATCAGCTTCAACATTTTTCCTATGTATTGCCTTTTTCTGTCAGGATTACTAAAACCGTTATCAAATCCAAATAAAATGGATATGTTGTATCTACTGTAAATTTTCATATAAATCAACTAAATTTATTTTGAAAAGGCCTACTTTTTCTCTCCCACTTTTCTCCATTTTACAAAACTACTGTTTTTTCTTGGTCCACATCACTGAACATTGAACTTTGATCTTTAGTCATATTAGTTTCTACATATACTGTAGTTTTGTTTACTTCTTTGACATTGAGGTTATTGTGCTAGATTAAAATCGTTTTGCAAGAGTCTCAGGATTAGGATGTTTTTCTAAGATTTTTTCTAAGATTTTTTATTATATAATCGTATTTTGTGATATTGGTATACACATTTTTAAATATTATGCATTGCCTATTATATTTCTTTGTTTCTGTGAAGTTTGAAATGCACAAACACTGTCCTGCAGTGAAATACATACAGTATTGTATATTTTATATAGAACACTGAATGATTAAATACGGTATATCAATATTTATTTATACACCAATACGAATATGGAACAGAAAGCTATTGAATAGAACTATTGATGAAGCTGAGACAAGTGAAAAGCAAAGAGTCAAGTGTCCACTTATGCTCTGGTGAAACGCCACCGTGTACCCTGCCTTTAATCAAAGTACAGAGAATAAAAGTGACAGAAGCCTGTCACAAGAAACGATGAAGCAGACCCGAAAAGGGAGGCTCAACCCTATACTAGACCACCTGTAATCAGGATGCAGCCGCGTCCTGACTGTGTCCCTCACTTTCAATTCTACAGGGGGTGTCCCTATCTATGGGCCTGTCCCTGCAGCATCCACAAGCAAGAATGGGGAGTCATGGGCCTAGATGGGGCCTAAGGGGGTATCTGGCCTAGTGCAGGAGTCACAGACCCCTGCACACATACACCCTACCCTGATGGCATCCCACCTCCGGCTGACGTGGTCCCAGATGAGTGAAAAGTATCAATCTCCCCTTGCAGGGGAAGCTGCAGCCCTATTGGCTCTAGCGTGACACATGACCTATCCCCCGAGGCTCATGGATATGTAGTCCCAGAGCCTCTTCCTATTGGCCGCCACTCACGCGCATAGACTGCGCATGCACAACTCTGTAATGACCGCCGCCTATCACTTAACATGGTGGCGCCTTGTACTGCGCTATCTGCGGGTCTCCGGTGATGCACTCGCCTCCCTAGAAGCCTCCCTAGCAACTTCCCCTCGCACGCAACCATCCCCACAGCCACCGGAGGGTAAGAAGAAGGGGGAAACGCGGAGGAACCAGGGGACCCGAGGGGACCTGGTTACACAATATTAATTTGACATTTTTTTAACAGACATTTAGATTAAACTCAAGATTGTTTTCTGTCCTCCTGGTTGAAGACAGGAGTTTTGGTGACTAACTTGGAAAAATGTTATCTCTCTTTACATTTTTAGAAAGAATATAAACTGATCATTACAGTATCAAAATAATAATATATCCTGCATAATCCTGATCATATAATAACCTAAAAACCCACTCTATATACAAACACACTGATACATAAACTTACAAAAATGCAGACACTTTTAGATTAACGAGCGCTTATAAAAATTTCACAGTATGAATAACTGCTTGTGGAATATAGATTAATCTTTGTAGGAAATCCCTGTTAAAAATGCATGATTTGATGAGCACTGTAATACAGTATGTAGTCGTTTGGTCAGCCTATTATCATCTTAAGTGTGTGTAATCAATAGACTTCATGATTTTTATAATGAAATCAATACATAATAAATGCAGTCATTTTAACAGTAAAGACTAGAGTAAAAAACAGATTTTTAAGGCAGACACAAACATGATGTGATTTGCATAGTATTTATTTACCTCTACATTGTCTGAATAATCAAATATGAATAATATTCTATTGAGAAAAGAAACGTACAGTACATGTATGTACATGTTATTGAATGGCACATGTAAATCTAGAAGTAAAAATGTACTATGTGATGTAATTTACACATCAATAACAATGTATGTTTTAATTTTAATTTAATGCCCATGATTCTTGTTACAGTTTTTAAATATGTATCTCCATTTTCTGTAGTACTACAGTAGTTATGAGTTTTTGTGTGACAAGAGTCTTAACTCTGACACCATATAGCAATGCTTTGAAGGTAACATAATTGTCTCAATCCTTGAATGTGCCCTAACCCGGTACTCCAGATATTCCACTCTAAATTGTTCCCACTTCAATCCCTTAAATAAAACACTAGTTAATCTGTTTAGGCAATGTCAAGAAAAATCATGTCAACTTCAAAAACAGGAAACCTGCTTGCAAATACATTTTTGGTTTCTTTACATTTCCATACTTAACTCTTATTAAGAGTACAAAGTATACAGTAACAACAGATATTTATTTTGGATTTACGAACGTCTCTTAATTAATTAGGGAAAATGGAAATTGATTTTTTTCTGCAGACAGTACAACTATCAGGTTGCTTAATGCATTTATGGCCAATCTCAGGTTGAGATTCACAATCTAAGGTGTCCCTACTAGCCAGTTCTTTTCAATTAACGGGTTTATTTACTATTGTCCATTGTAGTTTAATGTATCATATCTGGTTTTAATTGCCATTCAGGTCAATTGCAGTTAAGGCTGGATCAATAATGTTAACCTGCAATGGACATTAGTGAAAAACCACCTAAGACGTAAATGCTCTGATTACAATTGTTTTCAGCAGAAAGCGAACTGAATTGAAAATTTGCATTAAAGTGTAGCAGCTATAGCATTCTGTGATGTGTGCTTTTGGGGATAGGGAAAGGAGAGAGAGAGATAGGGCTGGAAACATCAAGCTGTGATACGCACAAAATGCATTATTATCGCCACAAAAAGTGTTATTTTTATAGTGTAATAGTTTTTTGTGGCATTGCTAAATATAATTTTTTTCATTGTATCTGTTAAAATATAGGCATAATACAGAAAGAATATAAACTGATAATTACAGTATCTAAATAATATAATATATCCTGCATAATTATGATCATATAATTACCTAAAAACCCACTCTATATAAAAACACTGATACATAAACTTTAAAAAATGCAGACACTTTTAGATTAACGAGTTCTTATTAAAATTTCAAAGCATGAATAACTGCTTGTAGAATATAGATTAATCTTTGTAGGAAATCCCTGTTAAATATGGCATAGGGCACGGGTGTGCCAGAGTGCCAATCAATTGGTTTATTGGCATTGTTAATTTTTTTTAAATTGAAATTTAATGTCTTTTTTATTTAGTGCTGGTTTTTCTTTTTATTTGCAGTTTCACATTGACTGCCATAGTGGCTTGGGTCTGCCACTGTGCCAATCAATTGGTTTATTGCATTTTTTACATTCAAATATAATGGTTTTTTTATTTGGTGCTCGTTTTTTTTTTTTTTGCAGCTTTCACATTGACTGCCATAGTGGCAACCCATGCCTTTAGGGCATCGGTGTGCCACTGTGCCAATCAATTGGTTTATTGGGAATTTTTAAATTCAAATTTAATGTCTTTTGTATTTGGTGCACGTTTTTTTTATTTGCAGCTCTCACATTGACTGCTACTGTGCCAATCAATTGTTTTATTGGCATTGTTATTTTAGTGAAATGTAACATCTTTTTTATTTGGTGCAGTTTTTTTTTGTTTAATTTGCAGCTTGCACATTGACTGCCATGGTGGCAACCCATGACAATAGGGCCTTGGTGTGCCACTATGCCAACCAATTGGTTTATTTGCATTGTTTAATAGAAATGGAACATCTTTTATATTTTGCGCTGTTTTTCTTTTATTTGCAGGCATATTGGCATTGTTTTTCTTTTTATTATTGAAATTGACTATCTTTTTAATTTGGTGCTCTTTTTTTCATTTGAAGCTTGCACATTGACTGCCAAAGCAACCCATTCCCGTAGGGCATTGGTGTGCCACAGTGCCAATCAATGGGTAGAGGAGGTGGGTTAGTTGCCCCAGGGAGGGTGGTTAGGCCACCCGTGTGTATAACAGGAGGGGGTTAACCCCTTAATTACCATAGCAATAACATAACCGCTAAGGTGTTTAAGGGTTAGTGGTCAGTAGTTATTTTTTTTTATTTTACTCTTGGTGCCCACTGAAGAAGAGGAAGATGAGCAGGATGAGAATAGCCTTCATCCTTGCAGGGGTATGGAGAACTTGTTTTTACTATATGCTGGTTGGGTAGAGTTTTGGTTGTTTTATTTTTTAAATGGGCAAATGAGCTATTATAGGGATTTTGCCCATTACTGTACTTTACGTGTTGGGGGTGGGGGGGTTCAATGTATTGTATTGATGGTTGTACTGTAATGTTTATCAGAGCAGAGGGGGTGAGTGAAGGGGGTAGTTGCCCCAGGGTGGGTGGCTTGGTTTCTTGGGTGGGTAGTAGGATAAGTTAACCCATTCATTACCAAAGCAGTTACTACCACTAAGGTAATGAAGGATTAACCCCTCCCGCAACCTTCCTGGTAGGCCCAAGCATCAAACCCTGGAGCAATTACCCCCTTCACTCACCCACTCTACCCCCAATAAACCAGGTTGTCTGGCTTAACCCCTTCATTGCCTTAGTGGTTAGAAGCTTCGGTAATGAATCTGCTTTTATTTTATTTTGATAACATGTTTTTTGTACCGTGGCATCTCCGTAGGTGAACAGCATTGATTTCAGGCCCAGGGACCCACTGCTTCCAAAGTTACATGCCCCATTATGGGGTGCCAGTACCCGCTTGTTTTGTTTAAATCTCCCAATCACGTGGGCCGTGACTCGGTAGAATTTAAACATGGATGTTGGGATACCGGCACCCCATAAAAGGGCCTGTAACTCAGGATAAAGGGGGTCCCCGGACCTGAAATCAATGCGGTTCAGCTCTGGAGATCCCCTGCTATATCAACATGTTATTCAAGTAAAATAAAGGAACTATGATTGCCTGTTAGATTCGCCCAGGTAGAGTGACTGATCTCTTACTGTATGTCTCTTACAGACAGGTGGAACCCAGTAGGATTCACACAGCGTGAGTCCCATTAAAACAGAGGGACCCCCGCTGTGTTAATCCAATGGTCCATTACAGCCTGCTATGGACTCTCTAGCAGAGTATATGTGAGATGGCCACAGATTTTCCTCAGACAGCGGTTCACAACTGGCAGTTGCACCTTAACATCACATTCCGATATTTATCAAAATGGGATTAATGCCAGAAATAGCTACAGGTATTTGTTTAACACCCTCTCCTGCCTGGAGTTAGCCCTATCTTTCCTATGTACTGTACAGTATATATATATTGGCCATTGTTTACATACTATAGGAAAGATAAGCTAAACCCCATGGTCTATGTGATAAAATATTACTTTTAATACACAAAATAAATATTGATCATTTAATAGCAAATGTGGTCAACTAGTCAGGGGTTTCCATTGGTTTATAAATATTAAACTTTACTACTTACAACCTTTGGCCATCTTAGTGACTATTAACTGGTAAGGTAATCAATGGGTTCATCCCTACCACCCCTTAACCCCCGCAGAGCCAAACCCGCCCACCACTGATACACTACCCCCACCCTCTCTACTAGTGGCAAATAGCCCAATCATACAAATGTGGCTAATAGGGCTTTGTACATTCCCCTCCAAAAAAATATCTCTTTTTAATATATATTTATATATTTTTTAAAGCAATAACATAGTGAAAAACAACATTGCAATCATCAACCCATTGGTTGTCAATTTGACTATCTAGACCCTCTCAATGGGGGCTTAGATAACCATATTGCCAATACATGTTGACCTTTAATACAAATTACATTACTTACCTCAACCTGGATGCAAGCTAATCTCATCTTCATGGCTGAATCCACCTTTAAAAAATTTAGTAGCCTGGTGTCTCTACGCAAACTGTGGCTTAAATATATTCCAATTTTATTAAGCGTGAACTTTGATTTGAGAATAGTAAAGAAGGGTATATGTGTCTAATGTGGTATGAAATTGTTGTAAATATCCGGATGTAGTAAGATTTAGTGCCATCATTGGTGCCGCAATGTGCTTCTAAGTCTGCAGCAATTATTTATGTTTATTCACATTTTGCAGGGTGGGAGCCAATGACACGTGACTGCAAAAAATTAAATTTTAGTGGCAGTCATAATACTCTGCAGTAACGATAGGTTGCACTCGTGTTCTACTGGGTCTTCAATCAACATGTAAATGCAATGCAACTCATCCCTTATTACCGTTCATTTATTATGATATGATATCCCATTTTTTAAATGTAGCCCGAAACGTATTCCCCTAAAAACTTCAGATGACTAAAGAGTATATTACAAATATTACTTTTTTTTATTAGATTGCAGTAAATTACAGTTTATAAATAACTAACATGGACTTTGTATTATTTCACAATCTTCTGGGTTTGAATCAGGGGAACTTGATTCAAATCCCAGTGTCAGCCCCTTGGGACCTTGGGCAAGTCACTTTATCTCCCTGTGCCTCATCAATCATAAATTATAGATTGAAAACTCATCTGGTCAGTGACTGTGTCTGTAAAATAAATCCTATGTCCTGCATACCGTGCACGATACTGTACTTGTGAAGCACTTTAAGTCACATTGGGAGAAAAGCTCTACATGAAATAAAGTGATTATTATTATTATTCAATCATCTTCCAAATATACAATCTTCTTCTAACTTACATCTTCTTCAGGCTGGCTCTTGTGCAATTTCATCTGTAAAATTATTGGGAGAATAATATTTATTAAGAATCTAGAAGAAAAAATAGATGACGTACTACCAATAAACTTGTATGGAACTCAAGTGTGTCATTGAATTTCGACACATGCATGTACTATAGAAGTTGTATGAAACACATACTGTATGCGTAAACCAAAACAAGGGCTCCAGCACACACTGATTAATAGAGAAAACGAAAGAGTCACGGAATAAGCCAAAATTTAATAGCGGTAATAATAGAACAATAGGTATCACACAAAATTGGAAATGCTACACGACTATGAATGCAGAATATATGGATCTTAAAAAGCACAAGAGTAGGGGGGAGAGACACAGGGAAGGGGAGTGGGGAAAAAAACACTAAAGGAAAAATTGCAAACAGATAAACATTTTGTTTTTCCTCAGAAAATAAAACTTTGTCATCTCATGCGGAAAACGGCAAATAGAGGGATTTCGATGGATAATATAGCTTTGTGTAACAATGCCTGCACATTGCTGAATCGGATTTAAAAAACCACGTACCAGAGTCTACAGTTTATATACTGTATATACTTTATAATAAACCCGAGAAAATAAAAAGGATGCATTTAATGTATTCCAGTACATATGTGTATTCTATACCCGTACAGCATGTATTGTTTTAATACTCTTGTGATTTACAGTACTGAGCATGCCTACAGAATACAGTACAGTGAGCCTGGACAGTACTGTACATTCTAGAAACACTATATTTTGTTACAGTATAAAAGGAGACAATGGAACAATTTAAAACTAACCAACATTTTCTTTTATTGGTGGAGTAAGAACAAAAACATTTATTTACAAATACTGTATAATGTAAAAACATTTTAAGTGTACAGCAATTCAAAACATCAACAGGTGTATGGTTTACTGCTAGTGGAAACATTTATGTACAGAAAGTCAAAACATTTACAGTCAGTCTGTGTGTACAGTAAGTAAAAACATTTCTTTATTAATACAAGTTAAAACACGCAACATCTCCTTTATTAAAGTACAAAAAGTCAAAACATGTACAGTACAGGACAACAGTATGGTGTTATTAAAAAAAAATCTTTATTCATAAAATATACAAAACGCAACATCTCCTTTGTTAAAGTACAGAAAGTCAAAACATTTACAGTAGGATGGTGTACAGAACAGTCAGTCAGGCCTGCACAACTCCAGTCCTCGAGGGCCGCAAACAGGAACGGTTTTCAGGATAACCTTGAAAACCGGGCCTGTTTGCGGCCCTCGGGGACTGGAATTGTGCAGGTCCTGTGTGTATAGTAAGTAAAAACATTTCTTTATTAATACAAGTTAAAACACGCAACATCTCCTTTATTAATTTACAAAAACATTTACAAAAAATAAACAACAGTTGAACAGTCACGCAAATTCGATCCCCACCAGATTGTCCTTCCAGATTTACATATCAAATTCGAGAAGGGATTTTCAGAAGCGTTACCGTAAACAAAGCCTCAAAGGGTTTGGGGGGGTGATGGGTGAGTCATGCGCAGTATTCATCAACTAGCTCCCATCCCAAAGAGGATTACATGCAGGCGCAGCAGAGAGGTGATGCTCGGCTAGGGACGGATTAAAAACACAATGGCAGGCTTCAGAAACTGATTGACTCTTAGAGGTGTCTGTCGATAAGAGTTTCAAATCCTTGAGCGAGCCGTGTGTGTGTGCATGGGGGAGGGGGGTACAGGGTACAGCAGCATGAAGAATTAGCTGTACTGCAGTTCAAAGAAATGACATAATTTCAAAAGGCAGGTCATCATATTAATTTGATCCCTACACCCCTAAATACAGTACATAAAAAGCACACAAATCAACCATGTGCAGTCAAACGCACAGGGTCGCAGTCAAAAGCTACAGCACAGATAGAATATCATAATATCAAGTTGGTCTAGGCAGGTTTTTTTTTTTTTTTTGTCACTCACTCTTGAACTTCGCAAGCAAGCAGTGGTGAATTTACAGGCTCATACGCAGTAATCATCAGCTATCAAGCAGGAATGTGATTGAAACCAGAAAGACACACATTCAAAGGAATGGTGTGGGAGAGGTGTACTGCACTGTAGATAAGATAACAAGTTGAAATACTGCAGTGCAGTAAATTATCCTGTGTGTGTATGGGGGCGAGCGAGGGGAGAGCGCTGTATATGCCGAAATGTGATACTGTTACAGCACTCGCCTATGCGTTTCAACAATTTTCAAATGCGACATACAGCACTGCAAATGCATGTATAAATATGTAAATTTACAATTACTGCGCGTGCACACGCAGACTGTGTACTGACGTAGATTGAACTGCTAAAGTATTAGACTTCCAAGACAACAGCTCGCGAACGCCCCCTGGGTTTTCAGACAGTTTTGCAGTATTGCAGACAGCGATAATAAAATGCTAATATTACGAGCACTAAAATACCGCAATACACCCCGGACCAAAAAAAACCGCATCTGCCCGCGGTTATCAAAGTTGCGCCATTTCGGCTGCATTAGGATAAAGGCGGCCGCCACTGTAGTTAATTTCTGCAGCACAGGTATTGATAATTGAATGGAATGTATACAGCACATTACAAGAAATAGATGCATGAATTACATTTCCTTACAGTATCACTAGAATTGTTCCTACACAAACATGGTGTTGATGTTCATTAGTCTGCCAAACCTGCAGAGCAAGTATAAAAACAAGAATTAAACAATGAGAAAAATAATGCAAAAACTGTAATACTATCTTCTTGTATAGACATATTTTTCTTGCTGTCTCTTTTACTAGTTCAAATGTAAAATAATTTTGAGATTGTTATTTAGAGAAGAAATAAATGAATGAATTACAACATCACCTTACAATATCCCTGAAATTGTCCATGCAAGAAAATGGTGTTAATGCTCATCAGCTTGCCAAACGTGCAAAACAAGGATGACAACAAGGACTACAAAAATTTACTGAATTAAAAACTTTAAAAAAAGAACCTGTATTTATTCAATTAAAAACTTCTTATAAAAAATGTCTATATTCAATTCACGAATTCATCTTCACTTGGATTTCGCCAACCCACATCTAGTGCTGTAAAAGTGCATTGATTGTGTCTTTTCACACTATTGAATAGTGCAGCAGTGAGTTTAAATTGCTTGTTCAGTTCATCTAAATTGGCTATCCTCAAATTTTTGGGAATCGCTTTCTTACCCATAGAGCTGTCATAGTTGACTTGATTGCACCACTGGAAATACTGTATAACTCAAATCTCACCTGGTTTTTGAAAATTAATATTCCTCCACTATTTGTAAGGTATATTTCCAAAGTTTGCGTTGATATAATTAAAATGTGAATGTCTGTGGGCTTTGCTGCTGCAAGTGGGCTTTGGAAAGCAGACACAGCTAACTGCATCATAGGGGATTGTAGCTAAACTTTGCTCCTTCTCTAGCCTGTTACAGTAGGTAACATCTGTGGATTGCATGGAGACAGAAGGTGTGGGGAGGGTTTCCTCCTGCTTTCTTGCTCTCTCCTGAAGCTGTGGGCTAAGAATAGAATACAGACTGGCATTGTCACTTGCCATTCCTGCAATTTATCTCATATAACACAAATGTTTCCCTATTAAGGGAGACACAAATAATTCCAATAAGCTGTACTCTTTCAGACAAATTAAATTTAGGTGTTGAAAACAATTGAATCTCTGAGCTAGGGCTCAAACTCCTACTGTACGCTTAAAATAAAAACAAAAACTATTTAATCCACAAATATGCCATATATATATATATATATAAATATATATATATATACACATACACACACACACACACACACACACAAAAGACAGGGGGTGCACAATGATACATCCAATTGACAAAAAATATATAAAGTAATAAGTATAAAGTTTAAATTCTTCAATAATAATAATAATATTTACTTGGTTATTTAGTTAAACCCTTTGGCCAAAGCATCATAAGCCTGCATACCACATCAAGGTAAATCAAAATTAATGCAGGTCCTAACACTAAACTGTGAACCCTTCCTTTTACCTCTGTATGAGGGGAAACAACTACAGTGAATCCAGTCCATTCAGCAAAATGCTAGAACCTCCCAAGTTAAAAAGGTGGGGAGGGGTGAGGAGGGTGTTGGAGTCAGCTGTGCCACTGGCACTTGGGCTGAGCATAGTTCTAGTTGCATTGAACTCACCTCTTCACTGCCTGTACAGTATTATTCTGTCTTGCCTTGCTGCTTCTTCCTGTGTACCGACCCAGCTTTCCATGATCATCCGCTCTTCTCCAAACCTAACCTTAGCATCCAGAAAAACGACCATTCTGCTCTCTTCTACCCTGACCTCAGCAAACGGACCACGATGACTCTACTCTCTCCAATCCCGGACCCGGCTATTAGTACCTGCAATGTTCCGTACCTTTCCTCCTCTGACCCCGGCAAGTATAACGATGACCCGTACCTCACCAACCCCGACCCGGATATTCCGACTTACTCTACACTCCAGATGCGCCCCCGTGGCTTTTGGTGGTGTAATATCCTTTCCCACATCAGCACTGTCGTCCCGCCTTGTTTGTGGTGAGCAAAGTGTGACAGTTATTTTCTGTCTTGCCTTTTCTAATTTTGTGACCACCATCTGCATCTCCCCTGTGAATTGGCCAGGACTATCCATTCAGGACAATATATGGTTGTATATATCCTACCATCAGTGCGGGCCATGTGATATATATATATATATATATATATATATATATATATATATATATATATATATATGTATATATATATATATATATTCTATTCCCGACCAGGCGCCGTTACAGTTATATATCTTTTCTGCAGTGAATAGTATAATCGTTTGAAGTGGCAAGCGCAGTATAAGAGCTGTAACTCCGTAATGAAGCTGGTACTGATATGCAGCATGGAGTTTCTTGTGGTGAACTACTGCTGTGCCTGTCTCGGTTGGACCAATGACACTGACGGGATGATGTCAGCGGACTACCCAACGTACGTTTCACATAGGCTGCTTTTTTAAGGTTAAGACCTTGAAAAGTAGCCAACGTGAAATGTACGTTGGGTAGTCAACTTACGTCATCACGTCAGTGTCATTGGTCCAACCAGGACATTCAAGTTTACTACCTGAGACAGGCTCTGCACAAGGAGAATGGCCGTGCTTGCAGAATTCCTTTCCTCTCAGCTCCCAGCCCTCTAGAGATCATACATTCTCATGGCACTGACTTCAGTAGCTGCAGAGTGTAAGACAAGCTGTTAAACATGGTACAGTATGGACATAAACTATGGTCCTCCAATCAGCTGTTTGGGCATATATTGTAGTTATTTTACCCACTCTTTTTCCTTCCTTTGCCCTGCTATATGGGGTGTAACTTGCAGACAGCCAGACAAAAAGAAGGAAACTCTTAGGTTATTATCACCTGTAGGCATCCTGCTGCAGGCAGATCTAGCTATACACATTTACCCCACAGACCAACCACCTCATGGTATCTCTATCTGCAGGCAGCCACAGACACAAATGTGAACCCAACCTTCAGGTTACCACCACCTGAAGTTATTGTATTGCAGGCAGCTACTGTAGTTCACTTGTAAAAGCTTGCTCTTTGGTGCACCTTATTGCAACTATCTAGCAATATTCCACTCTCTACACCAGGTTGCAATGCATTTTTTCTGTACTATATGTACATTGTGTCCCTTTTTATTTTACTATGTCTACTAAGCCAAATTAAATTGGATATTGTAACATATACTCATCTTTCCATTGTTATTTGCCATCAGGGCACTGATCAGGGACTGTCTGGGGAAACATTATTTATTTCATCTACAGCTGCAGCGGACGTTATTGTAAAACTTCACGGTGCCGATTTTGTGTGCTCTGCTGTACTCCACGCAGCATGAACGTGGCCAATCGCCCCAGGCATCCGCGCTTATCGCAATTGCTTTGTTGAATTTCATGGATTCTGTTTCTTTGGGTGCCAAAACACAAAGAAGTATACACTGCTCACTAAAGTTAATCTAATATGATATGTAAATATGAGTTTTGCCCACAAATGCCTAGAGTGGCATTGGGTGCATCAGATGTGCTGAATAAAAGTATAATTCCAAAATTAGAGAAAAGAGTGTGTTACCACCCTTTCTCTAGCTAGAAGCCCATTAATAGATTTTTTTCAGCACATGTTTATTAAATGTTACGTTTTAATAGCCCCGGAGTGCATCTATTAATGGGCTTCTAGCTAGAGAAAGGGTGGTAACACACCCTTTTCTCTAATTTTGGAATTATGTTTCTTTAATGTGTTCTCTGCAATGTGTACAGTATTGTGCTACTGTGTCAATTTAATTATGTTCTCTGCAATGTGTACAGTATTGTGCTACTGCGTCAAATTTAGGTGTTTATAAACCAGAACGTTAAAATACCATTTTCTGCACTCGCCGCACTCGCGGTACGGTTGGAAAACATCACAGGGGTATTCCGAGCGGTACACCAAGCAAAGTTTTAGAATAACGGCCACTGCAGCTGTACATCTTACATTAAATTTCTCATTGTTGTAATGTTCCACCACTGTATTTTACCTCACCAGGATTGACTAACAAGTGCACATAACTTGGGGCTTCTCTACTGCCTACCCTCTCTGAAGTGCATCTTTAGCTTAGAACCCTGCTTTATTTGGATGAAGATCACAAACATTTGTATTGTATTTTCACAGTCATTTACCGTAATTTAATTTTAAAAATAAATACATCATATTTTAAAATATTTTTTAGTCACCTGAAGTTTTTAGAGGAATGGTGGGTAACATTTAAATACATTTAAATATATGGGCTATAACATCGTAAAACACACACAAAAATAAACCTACTTACAAGCACTCAGATATATATATATAAGGCTCCTCAGTGCGTACGGAGAGAGGAGGTGCCTTCTGCCTGTGTGGAGCCCTGTTATTCATGCTGCACACTCGGCTAGCAGCCAGAATCTCCATTGACTGAAGGATTTATACTGCATGTGGATTATCAGGCTGATCTATACAGCACAGCGGTGTGTGTCAGGAGCACCAACGGCTGCAACCTACTCAGGCAGATTATTTACACTGGACCCCTCCCACCCAGCTGACGAACCGCTTAGAGATTATTCTCTTACATGCTTATTATTTTTTAAATCTTGTAAGTGCGATTCCTTCGGACCGCGTGTCTTATTAAATGGACTCTATTTTTTAATTTTGTATACAGTATAACACTAGGTGCCTGCGCTTCTCTCTCTCTCTCTCTCTCTCTCTCTCTCTCTCTCTCTCTCTCTCTCTCTCTCTCTCTCTCTCTCTCTCTCTATATATATATATATATATATATATATATACATATATATATATATATATATATAGCCAATAAAGAATATCACTTGTGAGCACATTCACATGTCTTAGACAGGTCTGCAACCCTGCCTTTCAACCATTATCACCAAGCATACAGTGCTCCAACTACAGCAAGGGATTCTGGGAAATGACATGCAAATGAGCACACAATGTGTCACCTTTTGCCTGGAATATCCGTTCACATGGAGCCCATTTAAGCTGATGCATCGCCTTTCACACAGCTTTCAAACACAGCATGGGACTAGCAAAGCAAGTACAAACCACTCACAGACATGTTTCAACCTTGATGGTATCATCATTGTGAGATTGGTTAATACTTGCTTTGAAATATTTCTAGGCTGGATAGGTTTACCATATACATTTTAAGTTATGGTTGGTGATAAAGGTGACAAAAAAACTCCACCGTTAGCATATAGCCAATAAAGAATATCACTTGTGAGCACATTCACATGTTTTAGACAGGTCTGCAACCCTTCCTTTCAACCATTATCACCTAGCATAAAGTGCTCCCACTGCAGCAAGGTTAACATCATTACCACATATACAGTCATGTGAAAAAGAAAGTACACCCTCTTTGAATTCTATGGTTTTACATATCAGGACATAATAACAATCATCTGTTCCTTAGCAGGTCTTAAAATTAGTTAAATACAACCTCCGATGAACAACAACACATGACATATTACACTGTGTCATGAATTATTTAACAAAAATAAAGAAAAAATGGAGAAGCCATGTGTGAAAAAAATAAGTACACCTTATGATTCAATAGCTTGTAGAATCACCTTTAGCAGCAATAACTTGAAGTAATCGTTTTCTGTATGACTTTATCAGTCTCTCACATCTTTGTAGAAGAATTTTGGCACACTCTTCTTTACAATGTTGCTTCAGTTCATTGAGGTTTGCGGACATTTGTTTATGCACAACTCTCTTAAGGTCCAGCCACAGAATTCCCTGATGAAGAAACCTTTGGTTTCAAAACGCGTTGGAAAGAACTTTTGATGCGATATTCAGTTTGGACACTTCATCCTACTGGTTTCATTTCCCTAACTGGTGAGAAAATCGTGATGCGAGTTGCGGTATCGCCGCTGAGTGACGTCAGAGATCCAGAAGCGAAGGATCTGAGGGCTGCAAGTGTGCACCAAACCACTGTGAGAGACCAACCTCACCAATGGAATCACTACCCTCGTCAATAACGAGTCTGCTGGGACTTCCACTCACAATAGCAGGACTACCGAGGATCTGCTGACTTCGTTTATGGATCGAAAGACCCAGAGGCTTGAAGCTGCTTAAACATCAGATGATATCCTGTTTGGAGATCCGGTTGGCGCATGGGTAACATTAACCCCTGACATGCTGGTTTATTTCTCCCTTGATGTACGCATAATACTTACCTGTACTGTTTGATTGGAATAATATTTCTTTTAATGCACTATGAGCGTTGTGCGCTGTGTTTTTGTGTTTTCTGTCTAGCTTTAGGGGGTGTTTTGAGCCACCCCTGGTTCCACGGCTGCAGACGCTCCCTTATCAGTGTCCACAAGGTCACGTATTATTTAATTTTTATCATCACTTTAATATCACCCTACCCACGTGGTTGATTGTAGCTGCGCACTTTATCCACTTTGTTTCCCAGGTCCTGTGGCTGCAAAACAAACCCAAATCATCACCCCTCCACCACCGTGCTTGACAGTTGGTATGAGGTGTTTGTGCTGATATGCTGTGTTAGGTTTTCGCCAAGCGTGGTGCTCTGCATTATGGCCAAACATATCCACTTTGGTCTCGTCTGTCCAGAGGACATTGTTCCAGAAGTCTTGTGGTTTGTTCAGATGCAACTTTGCAAACCTAAGCCGTGCTGCCATGTTCTTTTTAGAGAGAAGAGGCTTTCTCCCGACAACCATTCACAACAAACCATACTTGTTCAGTCTTTTTCTAATTGTACTGTCATGAACTTTAACATTTAACATGCTAACTGAGGCCTGTAGAGTCTGAGATGTAACTCTTGGTTTTTTTGCAATTTCTCTGAGCATTGCACGGTCTGACCTTGGGGTGAATTTGCTGGCATGTCCACTCCTGGGAAAATTGGCAATTGTCTTGAATGGTTTCCACTTTTGAATAATCTTTCTCACTGTAAAATGATGGACTTTAATTTGTTTGGAAATGGCCTTATAACCCTTCCCCGATTGATGGGCAGCAACAATTGCTTCTCTAAGATCATTGCTGATGTCTTTCTTCCTTGGCATTGTGTTAACACACACCTGAATGCTCCAGAGCAGCAAACTGCTAAAACTTTGGCTTTTATAGAGGTGGTCACACTTGCTGATGATCAATTAATCAAGGGCATTTGATTAGCAGCACCTGTCTGCTACTTAGCATCTTAATTCCTATGGAAGCAGTAAGGATGTACTTAGTTTTTCACACATAGATTTTCTATTTTGACTTTATTTTTGTTAAATAAATCATGACACGTGTAATATGTCATGTGTTGTTGTTCATCTGAGGTTTTATTTACCTAATTTTTAGACCTGCTAAGGAACAGATTATTGTATTTATGTCCTGATATGTAAAACCATGGAATTCAAATAGGGTGTACTTTCTTTTTCACATGACAACACCCCCGATGAAGTTCCAATGAAGTTCCGGTAGTGAACGAAACGCGCGTCGGGTGATGATGACGTCATAGTCATCTCCTTTCTAAGCGAGACTGCAATAAAGGTTGCGAGTCTAATTTGCCTAAGAAACGATTCTATGTATCTATATAGCAAGTGTAACTAAGATTTGGACCGTGAAGGAATCCACTAGCAGTTAGATTTCTGCATATACTCCTCTCAGAACTAAGGAGACAAGTGGAGGATATTAGGAACAGCAAGGACACAGTGCTTTATGTAGCACCCTGTGAGTTCCAATTACCCACACAACCAACAGCTCCTCTATGTGCTCATGCCTAATATATGCAGCACAAAATATATTTATACTAAATTAGCAAGAAGTGGGAACCAAGTCACAAGTGTGACTAAGGAAAATAGGATACCACAGATGCTAAGAACCTGCAGCATACAAAGACATTTTGTGTGCATTAAAACGTAGAGCAGTGTAACCTGAGGAGAACACAAAGCACTTGCTAAAAGAAAACATTCTGTTTAAGTGTCCTATGGGCACATGTAACGATCATGTGTACATTTAGCAGACCACTAGAAGCTGTTTAAATGAACACACCCTGTACTAATTAAAGTACCGTCTTCTGATATAGATACTAAGTTTAAAACAAGGGAATACACCAATTTGCTTTATATATATATTTTATTAGGAAGCAAAAGAAAGAAAAGATTAACCACACGCATCACAATCACAAAGACGCAAGGTTGTAATCACTTTATTAATAATATATATCACAATTTATCACTAAATGTACACAATAATATATATGTTTGTACCTTGATAGTGCACTTTATTTATTTAAGTTTGGGGACACACTACACAATTCCTTTAACTTTAGCACACTTTTATTTCACCTTTTACTTATGCATGTGAGAACCAAGATACACCTTGTAAATCACTAAAGGCATTACTGTCAAATTAGTCTCATTTATATATAGGACTCATTTGATATGCTTATTTGAAGATAGGTTTTAAGATATAAAATTGTGCAAATCAAAATAAAATACACATTAGTGGAGGTGAAGTTTCACCTCTTTTAGAAAAAAATAAGGCTCTGTTTAAGAGGTTGAGTGCAAGCATCATAGGGATTACTTTCCTTCTTTTTCTACCATTATCTCATATCCAGTATGCACCCCTCCTACCAATAATTACCCACAACCATTTAGCTGAGCAGAAGCTGTTGCATTATTTATCTAACAGATCCTGTACTACCCCAGAGGAATCATGGAGCAGGAGGAATGCAACCAGGCACACAGTCTAGGAAAAAGATGATTTATTAGCAAATCCAATTCCAACATTTCGACTGCATAAGCAGTCTTTGTCAAGGTGACGGGATGACAAAAACTGCTTATGCAGTCGAAACGTTGGAATTGGATTTGCTAATAAATCATCTTTTGCCTGTAACCCTTCCTGCGTTCTCTTCACATATAAAGAGGCATCATCATCATCATCATCATCATCATCATCATCATCATCATCATCATCATCATCATCATCATCATCATCATCATCATCATGTCTCAAAGGAAACTCTTTCCTGTGACCAGGTTCATTACAAAAAAAAAAAAATTACCCTCCATTCTGACATTTTCAGGTGTATTCTTCATAACAACCTTGAAAGGTGCTATTGCTTCAATATTCTCTGTTTATGCTAGGACCACAGCTGGTAGTCATACTTATGTGGGCAGACGTCACTTGCAGAGTTTGTAGCTCTCGCAGGCGTCTCTGTAGACCTTTTATGTTTGCTGAGTGGTCATTTTAAAAACCCATGTGCTTTTTGGGGGGAGGCGGGATTTGCACACTTAATGGAATAGATTTTCTTCACAGAAACAGTACCTTGTGTGGGTCACCATCTGTATAATTCCCCCCCCCCCCCCCCAGTCAAACGGTGGCCTTTGTGGCTTTATCCAGCACAGTGTACTTCTTCTGCCTTTATCTGTAGCTCTTTATTTCGGTTAACTCTGCACATGGTTCTTCAAGTTTTACTCCTGTTGCTCAAGCTGTTGCAGGAACTGTTGAAAAAACAATAGCACAAAAGGTTTTCCTTGTTGGTCTCCAGTGTCCCATTGAATTTCAAGGGCAATCACTCATTCCGACTTCTGACATCATATGCACTGAACTCAAGATATCAATCTGCATCTTGATTAGCTACGTGTATGTTACAAATTCCAGTGCCCTAAGACAGTTTACACTATTCACCATTTTGCAACCATATTTACAGTTCATCAGCACCTAATTTTCTTACTCTACAAGGTTCTATTAAGAAATACAGCACTTCATGTTTTGAATTATACTTTATAATTGCTGTTATGTTAAATAATGTAGGGAACTTCTGTTGCAGCCTACCATCAGCCTCATTAATATATTTTTTTTGCCGAGAGACATTACATGACTAATTTGTCCACATGGATATGGCATCTATCATGAATAAATATTTATGGCAAGTGGAAAGATACCTGTATCCATTAAAAAAAACAGTATTGCATCAGTTAACATGATGCTACAAATGTATCAGCAGTTATTGCTCATGCTGGCATATTACAACAGGACACACTCAGAGTGCCAGAGGGAGCAGATACCATTTAACAACATTTAACATGTAAAAATGGGGGGCTATGTCGCTATGGCCCCTGCTGGTGCACGCCAACAAGAGCAATAATGTCTGCTACATCTGTATGTTTCAAAACTGATGTCATTTAACAAAAACAATTGACGCAGTGCCTTTGAAACAAATGTGAACATGCGTAAAATGACACCACTGCCATCATGTAATGTTTTTTTTTTTTTTTTTTTTTTTTTTTTACAACATTGATGTGTTAACGAGTACAATAATGTTAGCTACAGCTGTACTGCCAACTTTTAATGTAGGTATAAAAAATTAACAATATGCAATGAAAGCTATTCAACTTGTGCATTTAGATGTTCAGAAATAATTAACATTAACAGGAACAGTAAGTATTGCTACCGTACATCTTAAGTTTCGACACTCATCAGCCAAGACATTACCGAGACATTACCCAACAGTTCTCATCATTTGGGTATGCTGGAAGTCAAACGTATCCTTGTCCATAACCAAAAAGTAAAATGCTATACACATATCAATTAAATAATGTCTCACCATATTAATACATAATAATAACTACACTATATGAAATATGTACAGTATGAGAGCATTATTTAAGCTGCTCAACTTCCAATCATGTTGCTAAAACGTAATGTGAACTTAAAAATACCACTCCCTGATTCCCATCCCTACTTTAAAAAATATATAAATATCCCATTGGTATCAAGCACAAAATAGCAGGTGGATGGAACATTATGGGGTACAAAGTATTTATCAAGGCAAAAGCGGTGTAAACGCATTGGGCACAATAACCTGAAATGTATGTATTAACCAAAAATAATAGTTTTTTCCCCTTGATCTACAAAATATGGTGCATTTTTTGCTACAGCTTTGAACCCCTTTTTCCTTGGTACATATACATAACCTTTCAAGTTCACATCAGCCTTCTATCACTTCCCTGTGACAAATCATTATGCGTCTTTAGATTTTTACTCATTCCTAAAGCAAATACAGTTTTTGAATAAATAATTTAAACCATGGTTACAATATTAATCAGAATCATTTACACTTGTACTTATGCACATTTTTACGTCATCACAACAGGCGCCTTAAGCATTACACTATTCACTTATATTATATTCCCCAATTTAGGTGCTGATGTAATAATGAACTTCCGTAAATACATTTCAAAATAACTACTGTACATATGTTTTTTTTTTACTCTGCAATAAGCTACATTAAGAAATAATGAAAAATAAGTAACTTTTTCTGGGTTCCATAAATACTTTAAGAGAAAAGAAAGTGAAAATATTTGAAAAATATTATATGCAGAAATGAAGTTAGTTGTATGAGCAATCTTCACTAATTTACCTTGGACATGAACAATGATTGCTCATAACACGATTATGCTGATACCTCAATAAATGTATGATGTAGGTTAGAGCATTTTTTTAAAGTCACTAAAAAGAACATTTACTGTTATATTTCAGAATTTACTAGGTAGTAGCAAAACAAATACATTATTGTGTGTTTTTGCTTAATCAAAGCAGGAGATGTTAAATAATTAACAAGTTCTCTATCTGAAACATGCTCCTTTCTTTAATTAATGTGTCTCCCTAAAATGAAGACTTGTTTACCATTGCTGCTTCTGCAAGCTGAATGCTGCTTGTAAAAACATCTGAGGCATTACTCCCTGGAGAGTGCTATCACTTCATTGTTTATATTAACTACAAACAAAGAGCTGCAAAAGCCCATCTCACCATGAGGCAGTCTGACAATCTGCCAGATTAGTCACCAATAATAATGAGACTGGCACAAGCAGTGAGCTCAGTACTAAGTAATGAGGGCCTGTTTCAATCACCCATTGAAATTACAGCAGCTGCTAAGTAGCCAATACTAAAAACATACACAAAAGAGGCGTGTCTTCAACCAAATGATATAATTACCCTTCAGTATGGCAAATGCAAGTAGAGAAAAAAAGTAATCTTACATTCCTTTGAGATCTCACACAAACTGTTAATTTATTAGTCTCATAAGAATTGATACAGTTACGAAAAAGAATGCAGCACTACCACTATTTGTAGAGATATAGGCAAATGTTATGATGTCATTTCCTTTGTTTTGTTTCCTACTGTGAATGCAATTATGAACAGATGGGCAAATGACATGATTCCGCTGGTAATAACCCTCCCTACTGTGGACTTTTATAGAGGACAATGTATACCCTTTTGTGCTCTATCAATTATCACAGTTCTTATGATGAAGACTACAAATGCAAATGGTAAGTTATAGTGTGGAATTAAAAAAGTTATCTAACCAATGCGCCTCTAAAGCATGTTTAAAAATAGTTGAAAATGTATTGCTATATAAATATGACACAGTGATCAGTGTTAGATTGACTGACAAAACTCTAACGTTCAATTATCTGTGAAGTGTGCCATTGACTAGGTAGGCTGTTACAATCTTTCAAAATCAAATCATGATAATCAGAAGAGAGAATTAATTTAGACATACTGTTAAGTCCGAAAATAATTGGACACTGACACACTCTTCATAATTTTGGCTCTGTACGCCACCACAATGAATTTGAAATTAAACAACCGAGATGTAATAGAAGTGCAGACTTTCAGCTTTAATTCAAGAGGTTGAACAAAAATATTGTATGAAACATTTAGGAATTGCAACCATTTTCATACACAGTCCTCTTATTTCAGGGACTCAAATGTAATTGGACAAATTAACACAATCATAAATAAAATGTTCATTTTTAATACTTTGTCGAGAATCCTTTGCAGGCAATGACTACTTGAAGTCTGGAATGTATGGACATCACCAAACGCTTGGTTTCCTCCTTTTGTGTTGCTTTGCCAGGCCTTTACTGCAGCTGTCTTTAGTTGTTGTTTGTTCGTGGGTCTTTCTGCCTTAAGTTTTGTCTTCAGCAAGTGAAATGCATGCTCGATTGGGTTGAGATCAGGTGATTGACTTGGCCATTGCAGAATATTCCACTTCTTTGCCTTAAAAAAACTGGGTTGCTTTCGCAGTATGTTTTGGGTCATTGTCCATCTGTAAAGTGAAGCGCCGTCCAATCAACTTCGCTGAATTTGGCTGAATCTGAGCAGACAATATATCCCTAAACACTTCAGAATTTATCCGGCTGCTAGTGACCCAGTGCCATTGTAAGCCATGCATGCCCATGCCATCACACTGCCTCCACCGTGTTTTACAGATGATGTGGTATGCTTCAGATCATGAGCCGTTCTAAGCCTTCTCCATACTTTTTTCTTTCATTCTGATACATGTTGATCTTAGTTTCATCTGTCCAAAGAATGCTGTTCCAGAACTGGGCTGGCTTTATTAGATATTGTTTGGCAAAGTCTAATCTGGCCTTTTTATTCTTGAGGCTTATGAATGGTTTGCACCTTGTGGTGAACCCTCTGTATTTGCTTTTGTGAAGTCTTCTCTTTATGGTAGACTTGGATAATGATATGCCTACCTCCTGGAGAGTGTTCTTCACTTGGCTGGATGTTGTGAAGGTTTTTTTTTAACCTTACAGAAAGGATCCTATGATCATCCACCACGGTTGTCTTCCATGGACGTCCAGTCCTTTTTGTGTTGCAGAGCTCACCAGTGCGTTCTTTTTTTCTCAGAATGTACCAAACTGATTTGGCCACTCCTAATGTTCCTGCTTTCTCTCTGATGGATTTTCTTTTTTTTTTGCAGCCTATGGATGCTCTGTTTCACTTGCATTGAGAGCTCCTTTGACCGCATGTTGTGGGTTCACAGCAACAGCTTCCAAATGCGAATGCCACACCTGGAATCAACTCCAGACCTTTTACCTGCTTAATTGATGATGAAATAACTAAAGAATAGCCCACAACTGTCCATGAAACAGCTTTTGAGTCATTTGTCCAATTACTTTTGGTCCCTTGAAAAAGAGGGGGCTAAATTTTAAAGAGATGTAATTCCTAAACCCTTTCTCCAATTTGGATGTGAATACCCTCAAATTAAAGCTGATAGACTGCACTTTAAGCCCATATTTAACTGTAACTTTAATTTATTTTGGTACACAGCCAAAATAACAAAACTTGTATCAGTGTCCAATTATTTCCGGACCTAACTGTATATGTGGCCAGGTCCCCCTTGGGTTCCCCTTCGTCCCCTTACCTTCCACTGCGGCTGCAGATTAGTTAAAAATAATGTGACATCACTTTAATGCATTATGTCACTCCTTTAAACTATTATAACATATCATATGCTATAGGAACCAATGGGGTTGTCTTCAATCCCATTGGCTGCAATACCATGTGATATGAGACATGTGGTTTTAAGGATGTGACATACCTCTCTTGAAGATGACGTCACATCCTTAAAAATAAAAAGAGACAGGTACATGATACAGCATCCAATTAGATTGGCGCTGTACCATCTGACCCTAAAATGTGACATCGCAGGCCCTATATAAGGCCTGTTCCATCTCAATTTAGCGGATGACCTCGACGAAGCAACATCCATTTGGATTTACCATGGGGTTGGATTGAAAGAAGAAGATAGAACAAAAGAAGAAAAGAAATACAGAAGAAAAAAGAAGGTGAAAGAAGATTCAAGAAATAAGATTTTTTTTTTACCTGATGCTGATCTTCAAGGTGGATGGAGTGGGATTGCGGGTGATGATGTCGCGGGTCGAGAGCTTGCAGATACGCCGGGATTCGGAGGGTGAAGACTTCTAAAGGTAAGATAAATATTGAATGTATGTAATGTAAATGTGAAGGTAATGTAATGTGACAGGCAATGCATTTTTTGGCAAATGCTTGTTTAAATTGATTGTTATTTTTTTCTGTGTATTGTTTGGATTAAATTGCTTGGAATTTGGATGGCTTGTTTTTAGTACATTTTAGGATTGGTTGGCATTTTAAATTAATCAATTGTTTTGTTGTCTAGTGGTTTTATTTATTTAAGTGATTTGTTTGCTAGGGCTTTTATTTCTTGAATTGGTTGGTTGGTGTTTTTAATTTAATTCTTATATTTTGGAATAACATAATTTTTATTCTTTTGCTGTTTTGGTGATGAATAAAAATTATCTGTTTACTATTAGGCTTTTTAATTCTTTTATTGTTGGAGTTTTTAGATGCTTGTGTATTTATTTTATTATTGTGTATTTTTGGTCTTAATGATTTTTTTAGGATGACCATTTAGTGTTGTAGTGGCTTATCATGCCCATATTATATGGGTATGCTGTACCACTATGCCAATCAATGGGTAGAGTGTGGGTATAGTGTGTCCTAGGTGGGTGGCTAGGCCTTCTGAGTGGGTATCGGTGGACGGTGGATTAACCCCTTAATTACTATAGCAGCTATTAATCGCTAAGGTGATCAAGGGGGTTAGGGCCATTAGATTGTATTTTTTCATGTACTCTTGCTGGCAACAGAGGACATAGACCTGGAGTATGCTGATGAGGACACCCTTCATGATGGCAGGGGTAAGTATAATGTTTTATTTACTTTATTTATGCTGGATGGCTAATGTATGATTTTATAATGGGCAAATAAGCTATTATCCATATCTGGATAATAGTTATTTTGCCCATTAATGTACTGTAAGTGTTGTGGGGGGTTGTTGGGGATAGAGGAGGTGGGTAGTAGTGTTGTTTGGTTTTTGAATGTTTATTGTGGGTAGCAAAGATGGGTGAAGTTGGTATTTGGCCCTTGGTGGGGGTTTATTCCTACCGGGTGGGTAGTAGGAGGGGTTAACCCAGGTGTCTGCAACCTTTCAAGAAAGAAGAGTCATTTTATAAAAAAAAAATTGTCAAAAATATTCAGAGAGCCACAACGCATGCATGAATATTACATCCCCACAAACACATACATATATTGTACACACACTAATAAGTATATACTGTATGTAGCTATGTATCCCCTTGACTACTAATATGCCCTGCCTAACACAAACCCTGGTACCAGTGCAGGCAGTGTTAGGGTTAATCTGGGTTCCACTGCAGTAAACAACTCTCTTGAATGGCATGGGGGGACTGCAAATCCAAATTTAAGCAGGTGTTGGAAGTGTGGAGCCAGGGCTCTGGCGGCCACCTTCCTTCCCCTCCTGCAAGGGAGTGGGATACTACCCCTTACTCCACCAGGGAGTAGGGGAGAAAAGATAGACCTTTGGGGCCTCAAACACTGGGGGTTGAGTAGAGGAACCCTAAGAAGAGTGTTCATGTTGTATGCTATAACGTACTGTTTTACTATGAAGAATAAAGACCAGTTGCTGCTTTTATACTCCTGCCTGTGACTACAGTTTATCAGGGGGAGTGCAAGATGTTTTTCCTGCAGGGACTGCACCCAGCACTGATGGGTGCAGCACCTCCATTCCCCACAGGCCCCATGTAAGAGATGAGATCTCTATTTCCTGAAAGCCTGTCCTGTCTTCCCCATTAATATCGATGGACACTCAGCAATCCTGTAAGGCTCACAGGTACAGCACAGTGAGAGTACAGGTAACAGTGAAATCTCCCAGAGGGTGTTTTACATGTACTGTATTACATGTAATGTAATATTACATGTAATACATGTATAACACAATACATGTACAGTAGAGGCAACGTTTATTCTAACATTTGCTGTAAACTAGCCGGGTTACATTCTGGGTATGTGCTGGGTATGTGCTGGGTATGTTCTGGGCTAGTTTGAGGCACATTTAAGGCATTTCTGCATTGACTAACGACCCATAGGATTAACACAGCAGGGATCCCTGGCAGTCCAATTCAGTTTGAATGGGACTGCCAGGGACCCCCGCTGTTAATCTGATAGGCCATTAATCAATGCAGAAATGCTGGGGCTAGTTTAAGGAAAGTTTAAGGCATGTATTCAGAATGTACCTTAGTGTACCTGGGTCTTTTGGCCACTGGTTTTTGTTAGAATAATCGCTGCCTCTACTGTAAATATAATACATAAAATATAATACATGTATAAGCATTAACATACAACAAACTTACTTCAATCAGGATTAGGGAAAAGAAAAAATTATGTGGAGGAATAAAATGCATCTGACAATAAATCACTTTTGTTTTCCATTGTTTTACTGTGCAATACAGTTTGTCATTTACAAATAAACAATAAATACATACATAAACAACCCTGCCCACCAAATACACACACTACCGCCCCTTCCCCCCCAAATACATGAATACAAAAAATACTATATCCTCTGCGCTTAGATAAAGAAATAAAATATAACAGTCCAAATGTCACTTGGCTGTCCAAAAGCAATGTCCCAACAATGTGGATTAACCCATCAAAGTCCAAATTGGTAGGGTTCCTTGGGAGATTTCAGCAACAATTATCCTCCTATTATAGAAGAAGAAAAAAAACAGCAGAACATTGCGCAGCACTTGGGCTTGTTGTTGGTATATTCAAGCAGGAAAATAAATTGCCTACTTACACGATGTGTTTTGGTACATTCAGAGAAAAGAATCTGTGCTTTAATTCCAGGGATTTTTCTCCACGGAATCTTCCAAGACGCTGAACTCCACACTTTCTTAGTGCTCAGAATCAATAGAACATCCACCGTAATTTACCCAGAAATAAATGAGCAACAATAGTGCAATATAGCCACACACTTTACTAAAACAATTTAAAAAAGAAGTTTAGATACACTTACAATGTATCCCTCGTAACCGAATAGTTACAATGTGCCGTCCGCCACTTGCATACCCCCCAAATACACACACACTACCCTCCCCAAATATACACACACACTCACAACCCCCCCCCCAAATACACACACACAATCCCTCCCCAAATACAGACACACACAACCCCCAAATACACACACACACTAACCCCCACCAAATACATAAACAACCGCACTACCCTCCCAAATACATACACACACTCAACCCCCAAATACACACACTATCCCCCCAATACATGCACACAACCCCCAAAATACACACACACAAACTACCCCCTCAAATAGATACACATACACACACACACTACCACCCCAAATACATACACATACTAATCCCCACCCACCCAAAAAAAAGTACACACACACTATTCCCCGTCCCCCCGAAACACACAAATACACTGATGAGCCTCTCTCATGCCGTTACATGCCGGAAGTGCATGCCACAACTTCCCGTGTGTGCCGATATCTCAGAGAGGCCCGACATGGGACAGTGTACGAGGCAGGCAAGCATCTGGGGAGATACCTGGCAGCATCAAGAGGCCCAACCAGCACCATCCGGGCCCCACCGCAGTCACCGGCAGCACAGTGAGGGAGAGAGGCAAGCTGGAGAGCAAATACAAAAAAAGACAGTGTGAAACAGCGCTACAGATAATAAATAATACACTTAATATAGTGAAAGAACACTGGCAGCCAGGTAAATACTGACAGTACAGTCAGTCAGGGAACATAGGAAAAAAGAGGATACCGGCGCCACAATGAATAAATAATGGAAAGTCCAAACCATAAGGTGTATAGTCCAAATGGAGTCCTTAAACAACTGGTGATGAAGGAATCTCACATCAACGGAGTACAATATGTGGGAAAAAGAAAAAACAAATTATGGTGCAGTATGCCAATCACTGTTAGCTAAAAATATTGACAGACTAACAACACAAGACAAACAAGACAAACAAACATAAACACACTAGCAAGGCTGAATAAAAAAACAAAGCTAATTTATTGATACTGGATACTAGGAGGGTTATTGATATAACACGCATCCGGAGGGGTAAAAGTGAAACCCTACTCACAAGATGCTGGACAAATACAGGCAACAAGCTGGAATCGTGCTGGTGATTTTCCAAGATGGCGACCGGAGCGCTCTCACTGGCGTCCCACGTGACAGGGGTAGAAGGGGAGTCACACGGACTACGGGATTTCCGGGCGGATGTGACGTCGCGCCTCGCGATACTCTCAACGCTGACGTTCCTCCTTCACTCCTCTTCCACGGCTACACCACGGCTACACCTTCTGAACTGCAATGTCCTCCACAGGCCAGACAAGGCTCTAAAACACTCAAATACTTCCCGTCGCGTGTCGTGCGCATGCGCGCACTTCTTCAAGGGATGTGCCTACCCCTTAGACTCAATGGTATAAATACTCTCAGTCCTTGACTCCAATTGGTTGATTAATGATTACAATAATTTTAACCCCATGTTGGACATATTCAGGGTGGCACATAGATGGGCCAATGCTAGACAGAAATAACAAACTTACAAAAACAAATACACATAACAACATTAATACATTAATACATAAAATCACATAAAAAGTTAAAAAAATAAATAAATAAATAATGAGAAGCAAATTCAATGCATTGGATCATAAAAAGGCTTTTAGTTCAAAATCTATATTCATCCCTCTTGGGGAGAGGGTTTTTAATTCATAGATCCAGTATGCTTCACGCATACTGGCCTGCTGTAATCTACTCCCACCTCTTGGATTAGCATCAACTAACTCAATAGCCTGACAACGTAGACCCTTAGGGTTTTTGTCATGACACAAAAGAAAATGATGCAAGACACTATGTGTCACCAAACTCTTTTTGATATTATAAATGTGCTCGTAAATGCGTCTCTGGAAGGTTCTCCCTTTTCTGCCTACATACTGCAAGCCACAAGGGCATTGCAGTAGGTATATAACAAACATTGAATGGCAGTTGATAAATGTTTTAATGGGGTAACTCCTAGAGGTGACATTGGATGTGAAATGTCTGGCATTTTTACTATAAGAGCAAGCTACACACTTCACACAGGTAAAAAAACCTTTTAAGCTCCCTAATTGTCTCTTTTTTTGTTGTTTAACCAGACAGCTAGGAGCTAACTTGGATTTTAGGTTATTAGCCTTAGAAAATATGATGTTAGGATTTTTCGGGAGAATATCCACTAAAACATCATCTTGCAACAAAATGGGCCAATATTTGTTTATAATTTGTTTTATTTTGGGCGCCATCTCATTATATTGGGTGATAAAAGCAACCTGCTTATTACACCTTTCTAGTGTGTCCTTTCTCTTATTATTATATTGGAGTAAAGTGTCCCTATGCATATTATTAACTTGATTAAAAGCTTCATCTAAAAGAGTCTCTGAATATTTTCTACTAATAAACTTATTTTTTAAGTCTTCCGCTTGTGTCCTTAAGGTCTCTTCTTCAGAGCAATTACGTTTAAGACATACTAGTTGACCCTTCGGAATGTTTCGCAGCCACTGTGGATTATGCTGACTGTCTGCACGCACATAGTTATTAGCCTGTACTGGCTTAAAAAAGGTCTTAGTATGCAGTATTTCATTTTTGACATATATGTGAAGATCCAAAAAATCAATGTGCTCAGTGCTAAAATTACAAGTGAATTTAAGATTAAGATGGTTGTGATTTAGATAAGTGCAAAAATTATCCAATGAGTCTTGGGTGCCCGACCACACAAAAACCACATCATCAATGTAGCGCCGCCAGAGCACCAGGTTTGCTCCTAGAGGACAGTTGTTCCAAATGAACTCCTCTTCCCAACTGTCCATAAATAAGTTGGCATAACTAGGAGCAAACCTCGTGCCCATAGCGGTACCACATTTCTGTATGAAATACTGTGAATTAAAAGTGAAATAATTGTGCGTCAAAATAAACCAAATACTATCAACCAAAAAATTCCTTTTAATAAGTGAATGATTACTAGAATTCTCCAATTTGCGAGACACGGCTTGGCAGCCTTGATGATGGTCGATTACAGTGTATAATGACGTTACATCGGCCGTGGACAGTATATAGCCAGGCTGCCATTTAAGATCTTTCAAAATTTGTAATATATGTGTCGTGTCTCGCAAATAGGATCTAACACCAGTGACTAAAGGTTGAAGGTGATGATCAATAAATTGGGAAAGGTTGGAGGTGAGAGAAGAAATACCCGAAATAATAGGTCTACCAGGGGTGAGGTCAAATTTTTATGTATTTTAGGTATAAAATAAAATAACGGTGTACGGAGAAACGAAACCGACAAAAAATTAAACTCATCTTCACATATAGCCCCACTATCTAAGCCAGTAGTCAGCAATTCTCCAAATTCGGCCTTGAATTGAACTAGTTCAAGGCCGAACTTGGAGAATTGCTGACTACTGGCTTAGATAGTGGGGCTATATGTGAAGATGAATTTAATTTTTTCAATTTTTTCAAGGCCGAACTTGGAGAATTAGTTAGTTGATGCTAATCCAAGAGGTGGGAGTAGATTACAGCAGGCCAGTATGCGTGAAGCATACTGGATCTATGAATTAAAAACCCTCTCCCCAAGAGGGATGAATATAGATTTTGAACTAAAAGCCTTTTTATGATCCAATGCATTGAATTTGCTTCTCATTATTATTATTTTTTTTTTTTAACTTTTTTATGTGATTTTATGTATTAATGTATTAATGTTGTTATGTGTATTTGTTTTTGTAAGTTTGTTATTTCTGTCTAGCATTGGCCCATCTATGTGCCACCCTGAATATGTCCAACATGGGGTTAAAATTATTGTAATCATTAATCAACCAATTGGAGTCAAGGACTGAGAGTATTTATACCATCGAGTCTAAGGGGTAGGCACATCCCTTGAAGAAGTGCGCGCATGCGCACGAAACGCGTCGGGAAGTATTTGAGTGTTTTAGAGCCTTGTCTGACCCGTGGAGGACATTGCAGTTCAGCAGGTGGAGCCGTGGTGTAGCCGTGGAAGAGGAGTGAAGGAGAAACGTCAGCGTTGGGAGTATCGCGAGGCGCGACGTCACATCCGCCCGGAAATCCCGTAGTCCGTGTGACTCCCCTTCTACCCCTGTCACGTGGGGACGCCAGTGAGAGCGCTCCAGTCGCCATCGTGGAAAATCACTAGCACGATTCCAGCTTGTTGCCTGTATTTGTCCAGCATCTTGTGAGTAGGGTTTCACTTTTACCCCTCCGGATGCGTGTTATATCAATAACCCTCCTAGTATCCAGTATCAATAAATTAGCTTTGTTTTTTTATTCAGCCTTGCTAGTGTGTTTACGTTTGTTTGTCTTGTTTGTCTTGTGTTGTTAGTCTGTCAATATTTTTAGCTAACAGTGATTGGCATACTGCACCATAATTTGTTTTTTCTTTTTCCCACATATTGTACTCCGTTGATGTGAGATTCCTTCATCACCAGTTGTTTAAGGACTCCATTTGGACTATACACCTTATGGTTTGGACTTTCCATTATTTATTCATTGTGGCGCCGGTATCCTCTTTTTTCCTAAGCTGGAGAGCAGCAACCTGTGGATGGAGGAGAGCCGCATATTATTGCGGAAAGAGCCGCATGTGGCTCGGGAGCTGCAGGATGCCTACCCCTGTGTAAACTCCTTCATTCACACAAATATCCAGCAAGCTATCAGAAACCCCCCAAAATTACCACAAAATATATATATGTATAGTGTCATAGTGTCAAAAGGACTGGGCGTGGCTAATTGTATAAATCAAGAAACAAATAAGTCCAGAGCAACATCCAATGTGACAAAAATTCACAGTGAAATACCTATATATCTCTTGAAAAAGGGTAATTTAGTTAACCCTTTGGCCAAAGCGTATAAGCCTGCGAGCCACTTTCAAGTCATGAACATAATATCGCAGGTCCTAACACTAACTGATTAAAATCCTTATTTATCTCTATAATTAGAGGAAGGATGGTCCTGGCATTAAACCTGTTGCAACCAGCTGCATGAAAAGAAAACCTGCTTACTTGGACAGTGGGGAGGGGCGAGATTTAAACCCTGGGTGGGAGGAGCCACGAACCTCCATAACCGGTGAGACCAGCTGGACAAAGTTAACAAACACACAGATACCAAGCAAGCTCTCAGAAACCCCCTCAAATTACCACTATATATATATATATATATATATATATACAGCTAAACCCCGTTATAACGCGGTCCTTGGGGTCCACAACCCAAAGACCGCGTTACAACCGGGGTCGCGTTAAAATTTCACCGACATCAGCTCTGGAGCTTCCTCATTACAGATTTAAATCTCCTCCATTTTGCCGCCTTACCAGTGCTCTCCTCTTCCTGCTGTCCACGTGCTCATATCTCTCTGCTCTGCTCATCTCTCTGCTCTCTTGCCATCGTTTTTTTCAAACATTTATTGATTACCAGACACAGACACAATTAAACATTAATACATTTTGTACAAAACACATGCAGGGATTGAACTCGGGACCTTCTGATACCAATGCCTTGCTTCTTACCTCTACACCATAGGCTTGGTGTGACAAAACAGAACCTATAAATATATTTATCCTCTACAACACAAGGGACATGTCAATGTGAAATCTTAAGGCAATTTCTAGCTGTCTATGACATCGCACAGTTCTGTGGTGTAGTGGAAGAACTCTTACCAACATATGCAAGGGTCCTGGGTTCAATTCCTGTATGAAATGGTATAATTAACTTTTTTAATAAATTATTATTTTAATTATGTTGTATAATTTATAAATATATAATTCTTTATTATTCTTTATTAAGTAATAATTATTCATTAATCAATAATGATGTATCAATAATAATTCATTATTAATCATTCTTTATGTGTTTTATGTGTTAATTGTGTTTGTGTCTGTGTCTGGTAGTCAATAAAGCATTGAATTGAATGTTCGAAAAAAAAAAAAAAACCCCGATGGCACACGACGGGCAGAGAGATGATGAGCACGTGGACAGCACAGCTGTAAGAGGAGAGAGAGTGTGTGTAACACAGCTGTAAGAGGAGAGAGAGTGTGTGTAAGGCGGCAAAATGGAAAATTTGAGATGCAGGTAAGCCGGCAAAATGGAGGCTTTCAATTCGGGAGCCATGCTCAGACCGCGTTATAACCGATTCGCGGTATAGCGAGGCGCGTTATAACGGGGTTTAGCTGTATATACTTAGTTAAGTTATGTTGGGTAAAAAAAAGTGACAAAAACCCTTCACAGCAAAGCATATAGAAATATTACTGTATGCTCATTTGCATGTCTTAGAATGCCCCGCCTTTCACCATTCTCACCCAGCACACAGCACTTCCATTGCAAGGGATTCTGGAAAATGACATGCAAATGAGCACACAGTGCCACCTTTTGCTTCAAAACCATTTTAACATGGTTCCCTATATGCTTAAGCTTGCTGCATGGTCACAGCTTTGAGCACAGCCAGAGTTAAGATGCATAGCCAGTAAACCCACCCACAGACAGCCGTTTCAACCATAATGATTCTCATCAGTGTAGGGTTGGTTATACTGGCTATGCAAAAATGAAACAATGAGGAAGGGTTTTACCATACTTAGTTAAGTTATGGTGGGTAAAAAAAAGTGACAACACTGAAGCCACATTAATTAAAGGCAAATGACCTATGGGCGGCAGAAAAAACAGTTGAATAACCAAACACAATGTATAAATAATAATGAAATAATAAACAATAATAATAACATAAGCTTGTGGGCATCCTGATGCTAAAAAGCTATACAATAGGGGGACATAAGCAGTGGAACTAAAATGAGCTAGCATACTCACTATCAAACACGCTAATATATGTGTTACTGAGACACTATATCATAATATCTCTTTGAAGTATTAACTCCATCACTCTTACCATAAACAAATTGTAATCCCAATGCAAACTCCTTAGAAGCACACTATCAGCAGCAGGCTTAAACATAAACCCATACACAAACCAATATTAATATTAAATAATAAATGGAATACCATAATTTTTTTTTAAAAAAAACCCTTAAAAAAAAATTTTTCTTCCTTTTTTTTCCTTAAAAAAAAAAAAAAGGAGAAAAAAAGGGGGGGGGAATAAAGTTTAAAGAAACATTGCAAAGCCCATAAGTTCGTTCATGCCATGTGGTAACAAACTACCCAATCTGATAATCCAACGGCATTCACGTTGGAGCAGTATTTTTTCTAAATCACCACCCCTGATGCCAAGTGACACCTGGTCAATATCAAAAACGCTCAACAGGTTGGTATTGGAGCTATGGTGTAATCTGAAATGTTGCTATGGTAGTGATTTTTCTCCCAATGGAGAGATCACGTTCCATATTTTTGATATTCCTGGCATGTTCTAAGACACGGAAACGGAGTTCCCATGTCGTCATGCCGATATAAATTTGTTGGCACGGGCACGTTGAGTAATAAATTACTGCCTTAGATTTGCAGTAAGAGCACTCCGTATTTCATATATGGTGGCATGTTTGGAATCATAGAACTCATTGGTCCCTCTCATATGTTTGCATGCAGAGCATGTTTTACATAAGGAGAAGCCATTACGCAATTCTCTAGATAAAAAGTGAGGAGACCTACTGACACTATAGTGACCTCACCAATGTCAGACAGAATGGGAGCCCATGACTTACCAATGTAACAGAATTACCCAAGGTTTTTTTCAAATCAGGATCCGTAAGTAGCATATGCCAATACTTATTTATTGTATAACAGTAGGTTGACCAGTTACTGTCAAATGTGCAGATGAATCTAATTAAAGGATCAGTGGTGTTGGTGTCCTTTACTTTTGGTATCAAGAGTGACGTGCGTGTTAGTGCTATGGTAATCTTCATCCCCCTCCTAATAGAAGATTTGCTGTATCCTGTCGCTTCAAAGCGAGACTTCATCTCTAGTGCTCTAAGATTAAATGTTAGGTCAGTAGAGCAGTTCCTCTGGAGTCTTAACAATTCTCCAACAGGCACTTCCTTTATTTGGTAGTTGGGATGGGCACTGGATGCATGGAGTATCGAGTTGGTGGCCGTAGCCTTACGGTAAATATCCGTCCCGATACTCCCATCAGCATGTAGATTAATTTTAAGATCCAAGCCTCTATACACATGTATGCAGATGACACAATCCTATATGCACACAGCCATAGCCTCTCTGACCTTCAACACATATTTCAGTCTGACTTTTTGAGACTCGAAAACTGGATTTCCCAAAACAAACTGTTTTTAAACACTGACAAGACTGCAACAATGGTATTTGGGACCAAGACTAAATTTGTAAAGCTTCCAGCGACTGAGCTCCTGATTAGAACCAATGCTAACACCACCCTAACACCTGTCACTAGTTTTAAATACCTGGGCTTATGGTTTGACTCCCACTTAACATTCGGGATGCACATTGATATCCTGACAACCAAGACCTATGCCAAACTAGGGGTACTTTACAGGAACAAATCCTCCCTAAGTCTCCTGGTCAGAAAGCGTATCGCACAACAGATGCTAATGCCAATTATTGACTATGGAGACATAGCATATGGCTCGGCACCTCAAACCCACCTTAGCAAACTTGACACCCTCTAAAATTCAATTTGTCATTTTGTTCTCCAATGCAACTACAACACACATCACTGCGAAATGCTCAAAGAACTAGATTGGTCAACACTAGAGTCTTGGCGCAAAGTTCACCTTTCCTGTCTTGCCTTTAAATTCTTCATGGGTAAGCTACCCAGCTACCTGAATAAGCTCTTCACCCCTACCACTTGCAGCACTTACTGCTGCGGCAGACTTTATTCTAACAAATCACCGGTTTGTCCCTGGCTTGTTCCTGGAATGCCACGCTGTTCACCCGGAGTATGCCGCGTTCCCAGCCACGGGTCATGCCCGGCTGACGCGCGGTTGATGTATTAATTGATAATGGTTCAGGATTTAATAGGCTGCAATGCTTTGCGTGTCCGCCAAATGGCATAAATTCATGAATTGTAATGCAGTATATATACAGTATATATATACTGTAAAACAACAACCCCTATAACCCCTAACATACACATACTGTACTGTATATGCACATCAATGATACTATAGGCCGGCGGGGGCGAGATGTGTTTGCAGCAGAGAGAGATCTGCTGCTCTCTCTGCGCAAACATCGGCACATTAAAAATTATTTAAAATACATTTTTATTCATAGTGTAGATGTGCAGGGGGTCTCCGGAGCTGAACCGCGTTGGTTTCAGGTCCGGGGACCCCCTGCTTCCAGAGATACAGCCCCCTTTATGAGGTGCCGGTATCCCTCTGCATTTAAAGGTCCCGATCACGTGACCGCGGCATGTAAACCAAGCAGAGGGATACCGGCACCCCCTAAAGGGGACTGTATCTCAGGAAGCAGGGGGTCTCCAGACCTAAAACCACAGCGGTTCAGCTCCGGAGACCCTCTGCACATCTACAGTATGAATAAAACACACACATCAATAAAGAATCATTCCTTACCTTTGCGGCTATGTGCTATGGTAACGAAGCAGAATGAATGTATTTTTTTTGTAACAATTTCTTTTATTGTTCATGTTCACACATTTTTGTACATACAATGTCGTCATGAGCCCATGCCGGTTGTCATAGTTTTGATACATCGCGACCAATATCTTTTTCTCATTTTCCTGAGATAGGGAAAGAGGTGAAAAAGAAAGGACGAGGGAGGGATAGAGAGAGAGAAGGGGGTAAGGGGGGGGGGGGTCGACTGAAAAAGGGAGGGGGGGAGGAGGGGTGGGGTGGGGGTGGGGACCCGAGGCCACCTTGACCTCTTTGCCTTTGGTCCGAGGCGGGTTTATCCGAACCAGGGTTCCCTCTATTTGGCCTTCTCGAGGTTTATCTCCCCGTCCAGGGGTCCCAGGTATTCTGGAACTGCGGCATCTTCTTTTGGAGCATGGCTGTAAGTTTCTCCATTGTCATCACCTCGTTTACTCTCTTGATTACCGTGTTTCTGGAGGGGGCCTTGATTTGTTTCCAGGCGGCTGCTATAGAGCACCTTGCTGCCATTAGTATGGCTATAATGAGCCTGGACATTGGGGAGGGGACATCCTCCAATGATTTGCCCAGCACCAGAATCAGCGAGTCAAGGGGGAGAGAAAGTCCTGATACTCCAAATATGAGCGTCTGGATCATAGTCCAGAACCTTTGAATCTCCGGACATGACCACCAAATGTGGGCCATGACCCCTTTTGACCACATCCCCGCCAGCACAGGTCCACTGTGCCGGGGTAGATCTGGCTCAGTCTCGCTGGAGTCAGGTACCACTGATACATAATTTTATAAATGTTTTCTTTTATTGTTGTACAGATTGAGGTTTTTGTAGCTTGCTCCCAGATCTCTGCCCAGTCTTCCTGACCTATTTGAAGGTGGAGGTCCTCTGACCATATTTGCATATACCGGTGGTCTGGGTTTTGAGATATTGGTTCTAGACCTTTATAGATCTCGGATATCAGACCTCTTTGGTATGTGTTTTTAGTATAAAGGGATTCAAATCTGGTAAGCGGGGGGAATTTGGCGGTTGGGGACAATGCTAGTAGAAAGTGGCGAACTTGCAGGAATTTAAATAGGTGAAGATCTTGGATCTGATATCTGTCTTTTAGCTCTTGGTAGGTTGATATCTCCTCTCTCTGCAGCAGATCAGCAACCAGCTTAATATTGTGACCCTGGAATTGGTCAAATTGTCTCGGGGAACAACCTGGTGGGAAGTTAGGGTTCCCGAAGAGTGGTGTGAGCTGGGAGGGGGATGCTAACAGACCATACTTCCCTTTGCTTTTAAGCCATACATTCCACGTGCATCTCATTGCTCCTAGGTCGAACCTCTGTGGTCCGGTCCCGCTGTTACTCGGGGCCCACATTGCCACCTGGAGGGAGTTGGGGCGGGCATAATGGGTTTCTATTTTGAGCCAAGAAGCCAAGGCCGGGTCGCAATTCCAGACTACAGCCTGCTTCAGTTGTGCTGCGAGATAGTACTTAACTATGTCGGGGACCCCCGGTCCCCCTCTCTCTTTTGGTGCGAGCATCACTGATCTAGGAACTCTGGGTTTTTTATCGTTCCAGATGAATTGGAGAAATTGGGATTGGACGTTTTTTAGCGCAGTTTGTGGGATTGGGATTGGGAGGGTTTGAAAATAGTACAGTAGTCTTGGCAGAATGTTCATTTTTATTGAGACTATTCCTCCAAACCACGAAATCTGATGCTTTTTCCATGCTTCCAAGTCTTTTTTAATTTGATCGAATAGGGGAGGGTAGTTATACTGATAGAGTTTATTATAGGAGTTGGAAATTTTAATTCCCAAATATTTATATATGTGGTACTCCATTTGTATTTGTAATTGGCTTGAATTAATTTCCATGTTTGGTCGGGTAGGGACAAATTTAGGGCCTCTGACTTGTCCATATTGACTTTGTAGTCAGAGACTGCTCCGAATTGGGTAAGGACTCTTTGGAGGTTGGGAAGGGAGACATGGGGGTCCGCGAGTGTCAAAATCACGTCGTCTGCAAATAGAGAGATTTTATGCTTCCTATTTGCGATGTTGATTCCTTTTATGCTTTTTTCGTCCCTGATTGTGGCTGCGAGGGGCTCTATGGTTAGGGCGAATAAGAGGGGAGATAGCGGGCAGCCTTGTCTAGTCCCGTTCCTGATTTGTATTGGGTCTGAGAGGCCTCCTGGTAATTTTACGTGGGCTGTGGGGTTGTGGTAGAGGGCTCTCACTCCCTCCAGGAAGTGTCCACAGAAGCCAAACCTCTTCATAGTCTGATCTAGGAAGGACTACTTGATTCTGTCGAATGCCTTTTCGGCATCCAGACTCAGAATCATTGCTTTGGAACCTGTGAGATGCACGTGGTCAATTATGTCCACAATTTTGCGGGTGTTGTCTGAGGCCTGTCTTCCTGACACAAAACCTACTTGATCCATGTGTATAAGCCTAGGGAGAATTGGGTTTAACCTGTTTGCTAAGATCTTGCTGTAGATTTTGAGGTCTGTGTTCAATAGGGAGATGGGCCTGTAATTCCCGCATAGGAGTGGGTCTCTACCCTCCTTATGGATAATGGCCAGGTTTGCGGCTGTGATTGTTGCGGGAATTGGTTCGCCCTGGAGGAACAAATTAAACATTTTGAGTAGGTGAGGTGAGAGGATGGGCTTGAACAACTTGTGATAGGAGTTGGAAAAGCCCTCCGGGCCCGGGGTCTTGGATAGTTTGAGTGAGCTTATGGCTTGATTTAATTCCTCCTGTGATATCTTTTTGTTGAGAATCTCTATTTCCTCGGGGGATAGAGATGGTAGGGAACATTGCTCCAAATAATGAGTGATTGTATTGAGACTGACCGGGTCTTGGCCTGGAGGGTGGAGGTAATACAGATCGGAGTAGAAATCCGCAAATTCCTGCGCTATTTCTTTTTCAATATATGTAACCTGTCCCTTTCTATTCTTGACGCGGGCTATCTGGGACTTAACTCTAGTTCCCCTAAGTTTAGTGGCCAGGAGTCTATCCGCCTTGTTACCCTTGTCGAAATATTTCTGTTTAGTCCACCTAAGTGCCTTTTCGACATCCTCTAGTTGGGACTGTTTGAGGGCCGATCTAGCCAAGTTTAGTTGTTTTAATATTTTTTTTGACGCTATAGCTTTATGTTGTTGTTCCAATTGAGCGATTTTGTCTGTCAGGTCTTTTTGGAGTTTAAATTTAGTTTTTTTATTGTATGAGGCTATTGAGATTAGATCTCCTCTAATTGTGGCTTTGTGGGCCTCCCAGACCATGGCTGGTGTGGAGGCGGACCCTGCGTTTAGTTGGAAGTATACCGTAAGTTTTTGGCGGATAGTGGCCTCTGTGTCGGGGCAGTTTAGTATGGAGTCATTTAATTTCCACTTGTATTGTGTATTTTTAACAAAGGGTAGGGATAGGGTGAGGTCTATGGGTGCGTGGTCCGACCAGGTGATTGATCCTATGCTTGACTGGGCAGAGGCCTGGAAAACATTTCTTGTACCTAGGAAATAATCGATCCTCGAGTAGGACTGATGAGGGGAGGAGAAGAAGGTATAGTCCCTTTGACCCTGGTGCTGGGCCCTCCAGATATCCACTAATGAGAATTCCTCCATAATGTCCCTAAATTTCTTGGCTTTCTTTTGGGACTGCGAGGTGCCGGTGGCATGGGGGGGTGGTATAGGGGCCGTAATAGGGTTAGACTTGTCTTGCGTATGTGAGGCCACCATGTTGAAGTCCCCGCCTATGATCAGAGACCCAAGGGATTGGTGCTCTAGCGATTTAAGGAGTTTTCTGAGGAAGGGGATTTGATTGTCATTGGGGGCATAGACATTGACCAGTGTGATTGGTGAGCCTGCTAGTGTTCCTTGGACTATTAGGAATCGGCCGTCTGGGTCTGAATGGGTCTTGGAGTGAGCGAAGGGGGCCCCTGCTCTGATAAGGATGGCTGCTCCTCGTTTTTTGTTTGGGGACGAGGCGAAGTATGCCTGGGGGAATACGCTTTTAAATGTGTTGGGGGGGGGTCGGGGAATTAAAATGGGTCTCCTGGATGAGAATAAGGTCTCCTTTGGATTTTTTCAAATCCATAAGGACTAGTTTCCTTTTCCTCAGGGAGTTGAGAACTTTGGCGTTGATTGATATCAGTTTAATGGAAGACATTAATTTTTTTGTTTTCTTTCGGGGCCCTAGGCTCTGAAGCTCTTGGGATTCCCATGTCAAGAGCTTTGTTTTGGGTCTTGGGGTGCATGGGCCTAGTTAGGTGTGAGTAGAATACCTCAATAGGCCTCTGGTGGGGGAGGGAGAGGAGAGACACACAGGGGGCGTCCGCACTCATGGGGCAAGCGCAGAGAGAGGGGAAAGGGGTAGAGGAAAGGCCTGGCGGGACAGGGTCGTCAGGAAGAGATAGAGTGGAAAGAGGAGCGAGAGTGGTCCTCTATATTTACTACCGGTAAATGGGGAAGGGGGGCGGGAGATCGGGGGTCTTTGCATGGGGGTCTGTTTGCTGTGGTATCTTTGGTTATTTGTCCGGTGGTTCTTGGGGGTTGTTCCTGCTCATGGAGGACGATCGCTTAGGCGGGGGAGGGGGGGGAGTAGAGGGGGGGGAGTGGAGGGGGGGAGTGGAGGGGGGGAGGAGGAGAGGGGGGAAGAGGGGGGAGGGAGGGGGGAGGGATAAGGGGGGAGGGGGCACACTTTCGGGGGCCTGGACTGTGCTGTTGTCTCTATTCACATCGTGGTGGGGACGGGACCCCACCAGGGAGAGGGGAGAGGCCGGCAGCGTGAGGGGGAAGAGTACTTACAGTTTGAAGACTTCACCAAGCTTCCGCGGTTCACGTCTCCCCCCTTTTCCGCATCCCACCCCCCTCTGGAGACCGGGCCCCCAACCCTGTGAAACTTGACTGGGCGGGCTGCCTCCGCATAGACCAAAACTTTGAAACCTTGAAAACTGCAGCAACCGTTTACGCTGCTTTCAAACTTGTGGGCTGGAGGTCCGGTCCTGAAGAGCTTTAGCTGGCGGCCTCTTCCTCATGTGATGACTGTTTGTTGGGATCCAACATCGCAGGGTCCCGCTGTCCGCGGCACAGGAGGTGGTTCTCCGCTGTCTGTCTCGTTAGGTGTCTGGGCTGTACAGTCAATGTTGGCCGGGAGTCGCATGCGGCGTCGATCTCCTTACCGTCTGGGCGTCCTCGCACGGGTTGAGACCTCTCTCCGTCTTGGCACAGTATTGTTGTCTCACTCTTCTTCGTGCTGGTCTGGGGTGTGATGCTGGTCTGTTGCCCAGGCGCTGGCGGTGTTAGGCCTAGGGCCCGTACATACTGGGCCATATCCTCCGGGTTTCTTATGGTGAGGTATTTACCTTTGTTGTTCGCGGTGAGCTTGAAGGGAAACCCCCAACGATACCTAATCTCGTTCTCCCTCAGGAAGGCTGTTAGGGGTTTCATTTCTTTCCTTCTCAGTACCGTCGTCCTGGATAAGTCAGAGAAGACTTGAAGCTGTTCATTTTGAAAGGTTAGTGTCTCTTTTCCTCTGCTTGCCTGCAGTATATTTTCTTTTGCTGTGTAGCTGTGCAAACGCACAATGACGTCTCGTCTTCTGCCCGGGTCTTCAGACCTAGGCCCCAGGGCCCTGTGGGCTCGGTCTATTTCTAGGTCGCAGTCTTGGAGGGTTTCACACAATGACCTGAACAGGTCTATTAGATAGGGGCGGAGGTGGCCAGGGAGAACCGTTTCAGGGATATTCCGAATACGGAGATTTTGCCTCCTATCCCGGTTCTCCTGGTCCTCCTGTGTGTCCCTGAGCTGGCCGAGTACCTCCCGGAGCAGACAGATCTCTTTCTCCGCTGCTGTCTGGCGCCGCTGGGATTCTTCCATGTCGCCCTCCAGCGCTGTTGTTTTGTCCGCTAGGCCATTGATCTGTTGGGTGTTGGGTCAGATCGTGAACAGCTGCATTTATCTCCAGCTGGAGGGAGGCCTGTAGTTTTGTGTGCTGCGTCGCCATCAGCTCTTCCATGAAGGCTCTGGTGAGTGGCTGCTCCTGTGCCGAGGGCTCCTTGGGTCGGGCTGCTTTACTTTGCTGCGCATGGTCACGGCGTGCGCCTCCGCCATCTTGTATCTCTAGCTGCGGTTCAGGGCTTTTCTGCTGCGGGGCGAAGAGCTTCGCGACCACTTGGGCTACCGGCTTCTTAGTTTGCCTGGACATGCTTTAGGTACTGCTCCACTCGGGGGAATATAGTTTGGGTAGGAATTTTAGGTGGAAGGGTGCCTAAATCCTGGATTATACGGGAGAGTCTGCGGAGCTCCCAAGCTACCCGTCCATGTCAGCCGACGTCACCGGAAGTCTCCGCTTGAATGCCACAAATCAAAGCTCAAGGGACCCCCTGCTCCTGTACAATATTATTAAAATACAGAAATACTGCTTCATTACCATAGCTGATAGCAGCTAAGGCAATGAAGGGGTTAACCCACCGTGCCCGCATTATTGTGGGTAGCGGGGGTGGGTGAAGGGGGTATTTGGCCCTTGGTGTGAGTTTAGGACTTGCGAGGGGGTTGAGGGTTCACTTAACCCCTTCACGACCGTAGCAGTTAATACCGCTACGGTCATGAAGGGGTTAACCCCTCCCGCTACCCCCCCGCAAGCCCTAAACAACCACCGTTGGGGCTAATAACCCAATCACCCACCCCCGCTGCCCACAATAAAAAAAATTCACACACAGCAGCCACCCAAAAAATAAATAAATCTAAATAAACAAATACATGAATATAAATAAATAAATTTAAAATACATTTTTATTCATAGTGTAGATGTGCAGGGGGTCTCCGGAGCTGAACCGCTGTGGTTTAGCTCCGGGGACCCCCTGCTCCCCGAGATACAGGCCCCTTTATGAGGTGCCGGTTTTATTTAAAGGTCCCGATCACGTGACCGCGGCATGTAAACCAAACAGAGGGATACCGGCACCCCCTAAAGGGGCCTGTATCTCGAGGAGCAGGGGGTCCCCGGACCTAAAACCACAGCGGTTCAGCTCCGGAGACTCTCTGCACATCTACAGTATAAATAAAACACACACATCAATAAAGAATCGTTCCTTACCTTTGCGGCTATGTGCAATGGTAACGAAGCAGCATGAATGTATTTTTAATAATATTGTACAGTGAGCAGGGGGTTCCCTGAGCCAGAAATCAAAGCTCCAGGGACCCCCTTCTCCTGCACAATATTATTAAAATACAGAAATGCTGCTTCATTACCATAGCTGATAGCCGCTAAGGCAATGAAGGTTTAAGGCAGAATAGCATGTTTATTGGGGACATTTGCCCCAATAAACATTGCAATAAACAACATACAGTACAGTACACCCCCTGTGTATTTAAAATACATAAACAACAATAAATACATTAAATACATATTTTTAATGTGTCTGTTAAACCTCTCTGCCTTGACTGTAATCTATGTTAGGCCCCCTCCCCCTAATGTGTCTGTTACACAGATTACAGTCAAGGCAGGAAAGTTTAAGCCCCCCTCCCCCTAATGTGTCTGTTCAACTTCCCTGCCACGACTGTAATTTGTGTAAAGCCCCCTCCCCCTAATGTGTCTGTTTAATCTCCCTGGCCTGTGTTTCTGTGAGTGCAGTGTATGTAAATGTGGGGAGGGGGAGGGGGATCCCGTGTAAATATAATGCAGCGCCTCACTGCCAATGGCCCACCACGTGAGCCTTAACCACCCACACCCACTACCCACTACCCACCTGCCCATGGCCCCTCCGCTGCTGCAAAACAGAGACAAAAATTAAAACATCCAAAGTAATGTCCCCTAACCCCTCAATCACCATAGCGGTTATTAACCGCTACAGTCATTAAGGGGTTAACCCACCATCACCCACCACTCGGGATGTCTACATACCCTCCCACACTAACCCCCCACCCCGTGAGGCCTAACCACCCTCACCCACTATCCACACACAAGGGAGGCCTACCCACATACCCCCCCACCCCCAGTACCCACAATAAAAACAATACAGTGACCCACAATAAGCATCATTATATTTATTAAATACGTTACCCACCCCCCTGTGCCCCCCCATAAATACAAGATTTATCCTTTTACAAACAGGGTTCATAACGCAGCCCCACGCGAGTCCCCAGTGGGCTGGCGGGGCACCTGACAGACCTAGAGGGTACCAGCAGCCCTTTTCAAACAGGTTCTGGAGGCCTGCTGGTGGGTCCCGCCAGCGCCATGGCGCCCAGGTGGACTCCTTGGGATCACCGTGGGCCACAATTGGGTCCCCACGGTAGGCCCACGGATGACTGGGAGCCCCGGGTCAGACCCACAGATGTCTGCGGGGCCTCGGGTGGTTCCCACGGGGGTCTGGGGAACTTACGAGTGCTCAATACGGGTCCGCGGTGCCCCCACAGAAGTGGGACCACACATCATCATCCCCGCACCTATGGGTCGGCGGTGCCCCCACAGATGTGAGGCCACCGCTTCATTCCCGCAGACTACGGGTCTGCGGTGCCCCCACAGATGTGAGGCCACTGCTTCATCCCCGCATGTGTAACCCGTGGAACCACCAGCCTGATACCCGTGAGATATCCGAGGAGACCCACAGGTAGTCTCCAGAGGTCCCACGCGGAACCACGGAACAAACCCTGAATGTAAAAAAAAATAAACCTGGCCTATACATTCAATACATACACCCCCCCCCAACACCTACAGTACAATAATGTGCAAAATAACTTTTATCCAGATATGGATAATAGATTAATTGCCCATTATTAAAAACATTAACTAGCATATTCAAATAAATAAAGTACTACTGACCTCATCAATAAGAAGTCTCCGTCGCCAGCGACATCCTTGTCTTGCCCACAAAATACATAGCAAATACAAAGCCAATACATTGCAAGTACATTCAGATATCAATTAACCCCTTAAACACCTTATCAGATAATAACATCAAAGGTAATTAAGGGGTTAAGCCACACTGGCCCGATACCCACCCTTCACCCATGAATTTGTACAGTGGCTTCATCATGCAACTATATATACAGTATATATATATATATATATATATATATACTTGGAAGGTCATTTCACTTGCTGCAGGAACAAGACCCATTATGGTTTCCCCTCTCACAGAGGTAAAAGGAAGTGTTCACAGTGTAGTGTAGGACCTGCATTATTTTGGTTATACCTTGACGTTGGTATGCAGGCTTATGACGCCTTTGGCCAAAGGGTCAACTAAATAACCAATTATTATTATTGAAGTATTTTACTTTATATGTTTTGTCAATTGGATGCAGCATTGGGCACCCCCTGTCTCTTGTTATATACAATTGCCACGCTCAGTAGCTCTCTGGTTGACATAAATATATATTCACTTTGTGGTGGGTGTGGGAGTTTGAGCTTGCTGGGTATCTGTGTTAATATATATATATATATATATTTATATATATATATATATATATATATATATATATATATATATATATATATGATGAAAATAAATGACAGCGCCCCTATTAACACACACCTATAACCTTACAAAACAGACCTCACACTGCAGAATGATATACCCAGCACAGATATATAACAATATTTGTAATTTTGCAGGAAACCAGGCAAATTGCAATATAAAGTGAATACACAAAATTGTAAAAAAAAAATATAAAAAATGAAAAATATAAAAAATGTATGTTGGCAACAAAAACAATAAAAAATAAAAAATACCTATAAAAAAATGTGTGTAAGTCTCTTTTCTATTGTTGACAAAAATGGAATAAATGTAAATGATGTCCATACAAATCCTTAAAAATCAAATTGAAGTCCTGGGAAGCTTATTTCTTGGGCTCACCAACCTCTCAACGATACCTAAGAAAAAAAGAAGAAAGAAAAAGCGGCCGATCCTTGTGTAGATTCAGATTTAAAAGGTTTTAATTTTCATAAACAGACGATTGCCAACTCACACTTTGTCAGTTTAAAATAAGCAATTTATGGGACAAGCCCATGCATCACGCTGACGTCCAAGTTTCAGAAGTCTTCCATCTGCATGTAAATATAGCTGCTGTGAATCAGCTCTGCTGTGGGATATGCTGCCGGTACAACCTTTCTCCTTCACCTCTGCAGGGATAGTAGGTGTTTCTGACTGTATTCAATCTTCCACCGATCAAGTAGCAAGATGCAGGAACTGACGTCTGTGCTCTGGAGCTTGAACTGCTTGGCCACCGTAGTTTCCTGTACCACCTGACCCTTGGATGGAGTTCCCACACTCTGATTGGCTCTAGTACATGTGACAAGCTTTCAATGACGTCACATCCTTTCTCCCCCAAGCCTCTGTCACATGGTATACTAGAGCCAATCAGAGTAGGGATGGAGTTCCCACGCTCTGATTGGCTACCGTACCATGTGAGGCCGGCCATGTTTCTTTTAATGACGTCATCTTAAAGGCAATTGAAGCAAAGCCATTCTGATTGGCTGTGCTTTCATTGCCTTTAAGTGACGTCATCATTTTTATTTTTATCGGCCAAAACACATGGTTTTCACGGCCCAATCAGGGCCGTGGGAACCATATGACGAAAATGTGACGTCATAGGCCTTTAAAAGCCTATCACAGATACCCAGCAAGCTCAAACTCCCACAACCACCACAAAGTGAATATATATTTATGTCAACCAGAGAGCTACTGAGCGTGGCAATTGTATATAACAAGAGACAGGGGGTGCCCAATGCTGCATCCAATTGACAAAACATATAAAGTAAAATACTTCAATAATAATAATTGGTTATTTAGTTAACCCTTTGGCCAAAGGCGTCATAAGCCTGCATACCAACGTCAAGGTATAACCAAAATAATGCAGGTCCTACACTACACTGTGAAACCTTTCCTTTTACCTCTGTGAGAGGGGAAAAAACCATAATGGGTCTTGTTCCTGCAGCAAGTGAAATGACCTTCCAAGTTAAAAGGGTGAAGGAGGAGGAGTGAGCTCTGGGGGGAGGTGCCACAGCCTCCAAAGAGACATAGGTTAACACAGATACCCAGCAAGCTCAAACTCCCACAACCACCACAAAGTGAATATATATTTATGTCAACCAGAGAGCTACTGAGCGTGGCAATTGTATATAACAAGAGACAGGGGGTGCCCAATGCTGCATCCAATTGACAAAACATATAAAGTAAAATACTTCAATAATAATAATTGGTTATTTAGTTAACCCTTTGGCCAAAGGCGTCATAAGCCTGCATACCAACGTCAAGGTATAACCAAAATAATGCAGGTCCTACACTACACTGTGAAACCTTTCCTTTTACCTCTGTGAGAGGGGATAAAACCATAATGGGTCTTGTTCCTGCAGCAAGTGAAATGACCTTCCAAGTTAAAAGGGTGAAGGAGGAGGAGTGAGCTCTGGGGGGAGGTGCCACAGCCTCCAAAGAGACATAGGTTAACACAGATACCCAGCAAGCTCAAACTCCCACAACCACCACAAAGTGAATATATATTTATGTCAACCAGAGAGCTACTGAGCGTGGCAATTGTATATAACAAGAGACAGGGGGTGCCCAATGCTGCATCCAATTGACAAAACATATAAAGTAAAATACTTCAATAATAATAATTGGTTATTTAGTTAACCCTTTGGCCAAAGGCGTCATAAGCCTGCATACCAACGTCAAGGTATAACCAAAATAATGCAGGTCCTACACTACACTGTGAAACCTTTCCTTTTACCTCTGTGAGAGGGGAAAAAACCATAATGGGTCTTGTTCCTGCAGCAAGTGAAATGACCTTCCAAGTTAAAAGGGTGAAGGAGGAGGAGTGAGCTCTGGGGGGAGGTGCCACAGCCTCCAAAGAGACATAGGTTAACACAGATACCCAGCAAGCTCAAACTCCCACAACCACCACAAAGTGAAATATATATTTATGTCAACCAGAGAGCTACTGAGCGTGGCAATTGTATATAACAAGAGACAGGGGGTGCCCAATGCTGCATCCAATTGACAAAACATATAAAGTAAAATACTTCAATAATAATAATTGGTTATTTAGTTAACCCTTTGGCCAAAGGCGTCATACCTTTCCTTTTACCTCTGTGAGAGGGGAAAAAACCATAATGGGTCACTTTATATGTTTTGTCAATTGGATGCAGCATTGGGCACCCCCTGTCTCTTGTTATATACAATTGCCACGCTCAGTAGCTCTCTGGTTGACATAAATATATATTCACTTTGTGGTGGTTGTGGGAGTTTGAGCTTGCTGGGTATCTGTGTTAACCTATGTCCCTTTGGAGGCTGTGGCACCTCCCCCCAGAGCTCACTCCTCCTCCTTCACCCTTTTAACTTGGAAGGTCATTTCACTTGCTGCAGGAACAAGACCCATTATGGTTTTTTCCCCTCTCACAGAGGTAAAAGGAAAGGTTTCACAGTGTAGTGTAGGACCTGCATTATTTTGGTTATACCTTGACGTTGGTATGCAGGCTTATGACGCCTTTGGCCAAAGGGTTAACTAAATAACCAATTATTATTATTGAAGTATTTTACTTTATATGTTTTGTCAATTGGATGCAGCATTGGGCACCCCCTGTCCCTTTAAAAGCCTATGTCGTCTCATTTTGAAGCCAGACGCCGAGGAGGAAGGACCTCCTACAGAAGAAGAAGGCCAGGGCGTGGCCGAAGACGGAAAGAAGACTCCGCCCGGAAGAAGATAGAAGAAAGAAGAATACAGATGAAGATGGATTACAAGTAGAAGACCCGTGGATTGATTTGGATTTTTAGTGTAATGTTTATTTTTTTATGGTTTATTATTTTATGGGTTCCTGTGCCTGGTGGATTGGTTCGTGAGTAAGGTGCGCAACGGGAGTCGGTGGGGCCAAGTAATGGTAAGTGAACTAAAGAAATGTATTTTATTTAAGTTGTTAATTTTTTTAAAAGCTTTTTTAACATGTGTATTTTTTTTTTGTGGTATATCATTTCTTGCAACTGTATGTATGAATGTATATATGTCTAGAGAGATATATACATACAGGGTAATAAATGATGTTGTTTTAAAAGCTTGATTTGATGTGTTTTAAATTAATTTGTCTATGCTGCTATGCTTTATTGTGTGTTTAAAGTATTTTAAAATTAGATAGATGTAATTGTTGATATTGTATTGTGTGCTTGTGTTCAGGGTTAGCCTTGGTTTTAAAGTTTGTATTCTGGTTGGTACATATATTTTTTCACATGCTAAATTGTTCTGCTGCAAGCGTGAATTAGTTCATTGTTTCATTGTTCGTGATGGACTGTCAATTGTTTAGGGATGTAAATAATGATTGCTAATTGATTTTTGTTTACTTGATTGGTTAAAATAGTTTACTTGTTTGGAGGTATTTGTATTTTGCTTGCAATGATATTGTTAACATTCATTTTCAGAATGTATATGGTGCATAGTTTTTATGCATCATTTATACAATGTAAATGCAATGTATTGATTGAAATGTGAGGTTTTTCATTTGCATTTGATGATTTAGATTGTAAGATCAGTTAGGATTATTAAAGGAAATTCATTGTAATGTAGTGTGTCTGTATGGAGAAGTGTTATTTGTAGTACAGTATGGTTTTGATAACCCTACCACATTTATTTGTATATTGGTTCTTCATGTGTGTGTATATCTTAATATATAAAATCGAATGGTTAGTGAGGTTAGTGCTATCTGCGGTGAATCTGATTGGTCCGTGACTCATTGGCCAAGAGGTACGTCCCACTGTGACATCACCTCCTTCACTCTCACACACTTGCAGTCACACCACACGCCCAGAACCTCTGAGGACTCCTTGGTACACAGTCACCCCCTCACACTCACACACTCAGTGTCACACTCAACACTACACACACTCACACTCAACCCTGTACACACACACACACACTGTCACCCCTGTGTACACACACATTCACAGTCACCCCTGTGAAACAACAACCTGTACACACACACACACACACACACACACACACACACACACACACACACACACACACACACACACTCTCAGCCCTGGTCACCCCTGTGTACACACACACCCCCTATGCTCACCTCTCCCGGCGCTCCCGCTCCCCTCATCTCCATCCCCGGCTGGGGAACAGGCAGCGGACCTCGCGGCACCTCATCTCCATCCCCGCGCAGCGGACCCCCTTCCTCCCTCGCGATGCGCCTAAGATGGCGGCGGCGCCGAGTGAGAAGATGTCCCTGTGCACACGCGCGCACATTACACCCCCTCCGCTCACCTCTCCCGGCGCTCCCGCTCCCCTCATCTCCATCCCCGGCGGGGGAACAGGCAGCGGACCTCGCGGCGCCTCATCTCCATCCCCGCGCAGCGGACCCCCTTCCTCCCTCGCGATGCACCTAAGATGGCGGCGGCGCCGAGTGAGATGTCCCTGTGCACACGCGCGCACATTACACCCCCTCCGCTCACCTCTCCCGGCGCTCCCGCTCCCCTCATCTCCATCCCCGGCGGGGGAACAGGCAGCGGACCTCGCGGCGCCTGATCTCCATCCCCGGCGGGGGAACAGGCAGCGGAACCCCTTCCTCCCTCGCGATGCGCCGAGTCAGAAGATGGCGGCGGCCGGAAGTACTTCCCTCGCGGTGCCGAGTGAGAAGATGGCGGTGGCCTGAAGTACAGGTAGGTGTCGAGTGTGTGTCGCTCTAGGTGACGTGTGTGTGTGTGTGACAGTGTGTGTGTGTGACACTGTGTGTGTGTGTGACACTGTGTGTGTGTGTGTGTGACACTGTGTGTGTGTGTGTGTGTGACACTGTGTGTGTGTGTGTGACACTGTGTGTGTGTGACACTGTGTGTGTGTGTGTGACACTGTGTGTGTGTCTCACACTGTGTTGCCTTTCACGCCCCCGCCGCCTTTCACGCCCCCCCCCTCCTTTCACGCCCCCCCCGCCTTTCACGCCCTCCCCCCGCCTTTCACGCCCCCCCTCCCGCCTTTCACGCCCCCCCCGCCTTTCACGCCCACCCCCGCCTTTCACGCCCCCCCCCTGCCTTTCATGCCCCCCCCCTGCCTTTCACGCCCCCCCCTGCCTTTCACGCCCCCCCCCTGCCTTTCACGCCCCCCCCTGCCTTTCACGCCCCCCCCCTGCCTTTCACGCCCCCCCCCTGCCTTTCACACCCCCCCTCACGGCCTCCGGGCAACGCCGGGTATATCAGCTAGTACTGTATATATATATATATATATATATATATATATATATATATATATATATACTGTATATATAGTTGCATGATGAAGCCACTGTACAAATTCATGGGTGAAGGGTGCGTATCGAGCCAGTGTGGCTTAACCCCTTAATTACCTTTGCGGTTATTATCTGATAAGGTGTTTAAGGGGTTAATTTATATCTGAATGTACTTGCAATGTATTGGCTTTGTATTTGCTATGTATTTTGTGGGCAAGAAAAGGATGTCGCTGGCGATGGAGACTTCTTATTGATGAGGTCAGTAGTACTTTATTTATTTGAAAATGCTAGTTAATGTTTTTAATAATGGGCAATTAATCTATTATCCATATCTGGATAATAGTTATTTTGCACATTATTGTACTGTAGGTGTTGGGGGGGGGTGTATGTATTGAATGTATAGGCCAGGTTTATTTTTTTTACATTCAGGGTTTGTTCCGTGGTTTTGCGTGAGACCTCTGGAGACCACCTGTGGGTCTCCTCGGGTATCTCACAGGTATCAGGCTGGTGGTTCCACGGGTGACACATGTGGGGATGAAGCGGTGGCCTCACATCTGTGGGGGCACCGCGGACCCGTAGTCTGCGGGGATGAAGCGGTGGCCTCACATCTGTGGGGTCACCGCCGACCCATAGGTGCGGGGATGATGATGTGTGGTCCCACTTCTGTGGGGGCACCGCGGACCCATAGTGAGCACTCGTGAGTTCCCCAGACCCCCGTGGGAACCACCCGAGGCCCAGCAGACACCTGTGGGTCTGACCTGGGGCTCCCAGACATCCACGGGCCTACTGTGGGGATCCAATTGTGGCCCACAGTGACCCAAGGAGACCACCTGGGGGCCATGGCGCTGGCGGGACCCACCAGCAGGCCTCCAGAACCTGTTTGAAAAGGGCTGCTGGTACCCTGTAGGTCTGTCAGGTGCCCTGCCAGCCCACCGGGGACTCGCGTGGGGCTGCGTTATGAACCCTGTTTGTAAAAGGATAAATCTTGTATTTATGGGGGGGCACAGGGGGTGGGTAATGTATTTAATAAATATAATGATGCTTATTGTGGGTTACTGTATTGTTAATATTGTGGGTACTGGGGTAGGGGGGTATGTGGGTAGGCCTCCCTTGTGTGTGGGTAGTGGGTGAGGGTGGATAGGCCTCACGGGGTGGGGGGTTAGTGTGGGAGGGTATGTAGGCGTCCCGAGTGGTGGGTGAGGGTGGGTTAACACCTTAATGACTGTAGCAGTTAATAACCGCTATGGTGATTGAGGGGTTAGGGGACATTACTTTGGATGTTTTAATTTTTGTCTCTGTTTTGCAGCAGCGGAGGGGCCATGGGCAGGTGGGTAGTGGGTAGTGGGTGTGGGTGGTTAGGCCTCACGGGGAGGGCCATTGGCAGTGAGGCGCTGCATTATATTTACACGAGATCCCCCTCCCCACATTTACATACACTGCACTCACAGAAACACAGGCCAGGGAGATTAAACAGACACATTAGGGGGAGGGTGCTTTACACAGATTACAGTCACGACAGGGAAGTTAAACAGACACATTAGGGGGAGGGGGGGCTTAAACTTTCCTGCCTTGACTGTAATCTGTGTAACAGACACATTAGGGGGAGGGGGCCTTACATAGATTACAGTCAAGGCAGGGAGGTTTAACAGACACATTAAAAATATGTATTTAATGTATTTATTGTTGTTTATGTATTTTAAATACACAGGGGGTGTACTGTACTGTATGTTGTTTATTGCAATGTTTATTGGGGGCAAATGTCCCCAATAAACATGCTATTTTGCCTTAACCCTTCATTGCCTTAGCGGCTATCAGCTATGGTAATGAAGCAGCATTTCTGTATTTTAATAATATTGTGCAGGAGCAGGGGGTCCCTTGAGCTTTGATTTCTGGCTCATGGAACCCCCTGCTCACTGTACAATATTATTAAAAATACATTCATGCTGCTTCGTTACCATAGCACATAGCCGCAAAGGTAAGGAACGATTCTTTATTGATGTGTGTGTTTTATTTATACTGTAGATGTGCAGAGAGTCTCTGGAGCTGAACCGCTGTGGTTTAAGGTCTGGGGACCCCCTGCTCCCCGAGATACAGTCCCCTTTAGGGGGTGCCGGTATCCCTCTGCTTGGTTTACATGCCGTGGTCACGTGATCGGGACCTTTAAATGGAGAGGGATACCGGCACCTCATAAAGGGGCCTGCATCTCGGGGAGCAGGGGGTCCCCGGACCTAAAACCACAGCGGTTCAGCTCCTGAGACCTCCTGCACATCTACACTATGAATAAAAATGTATTTTAAATTTATTTATTTATATTCATGTATTTATTTATTTATTTAGATTTATTTATTTATTTTTTGGGCGGCTGCTGTGTGTGAATATTTTTTATTGTGGGTAGCGGGGGTGGGTGAAGGGGTATTAGCCCCAATGGTGGTTGTTTAGCGCTTGCGGGGGGGGTAGCGGGAGGGGTTAACCCCTTCATGACCGTAGCGGTATTAACTGCTACGGTCGTGAAGGGGTTAAGTGCACCCGCAACCCCCCCGCAAGTCCTAAACTCACACCAAGGTCCAAATACCTCCTTCACCCACCCTGGCTACCCACAATAATGCGGGTACGGTGGGTTAACCCCTTCATTGCCTTAGCGGCTATCAGCTATGGTAATGAAGCAGCATTTCTGTATTTTAATAATATTGTGCAGGAGCAGGGGGTCCCTTGAGCTTTGATTTCTGGCTCAGGGAACTCCCTGCTCACTGTACAATATTATTAAAAATACATTCATGCTGCTTCGTTACCATAGCACATAGCCGCAAAGGTAAGGAGTGATTCTTTATTGATGTGTGTGTTTTATTCATACTGTAGATGTTCAGAGGGTCTCCGGAGCTGAACAGCTGTGGTTTTAGGTCCGGGGACCCCCTGCTTCCTGAGATACAGGCCTCTTTAGGGAGTGCTGGTATCCCTCTGCTTTGTTTACATGCCGCGGTCACGTGATCGGGACCTTTAAATGCAGAGGGATACCGGCACCTCATAAAGGGGCCTGTATCTCGGGAAGCAGGGGGTCCCCGGACCTGAAACCAACGCGGTTCAGCTCTGGAGACCCCCTGCACATCTACACTATGAATAAAAATGTATTTTAAATAATTTTTAATTTGCCGATGTATGCGCAGAGAGAGCAGCGGATCTCTCTCTGCTGCAAACACATCTCGCCCCCGCCGGCCTATAGTATCATTGATGTGCATATACAGTAATGTATGTGTATGTTAGGGGTTATAGGGGACGGCTTCAAAGACAACAGCTCGCAAACGCCCCCATGAGTTTTTACACGGCATTGCAGTATTGCAGACAGCGGGAAAAAAATGCTTAAATCACAGCCGCGAAAATAACGCAATACACTCTGGGCGAAAACGACACAGAACCGCACATTACCGGGATATTCTGAAATTCGCGGAGCTAGCCGAGTTAGAATAAAGTTGGTCGGCACTGTATCACCTGAGATCAGACTCCAAAAGACTGTTCATGGTCCCAAGGCTCAACAAAGTATCCGGACGTTCCTCCTTCTCCTACCGTGCACCCTAAAACAGGAACAACCTACCAGAGACTCTCACATCCACCACCAGTTTAAGCTCTTTCAAATCTAAGGCTGTCTCACATTTTAATCTGGTCTGTAACTGTTTCATACGCTCATAATATATATTTTCTTTAACTGTGCACGCAATGTCTTGTATATAATGTATACCCTTTTCATTTATGTATCTGTACTTGTAACCATGTATTATTTGTTTTACTCTGTGCCCAGGACATACTTGAAAACGAGAGGTAACTCTCAATGTATTACTTCCTGGTAAAATATTTTATAAATAAATAAATAATAATTGACTCCTGGCTAATTGTACTAGAAAGCCTGATGTTAAGGGAGTTTCTATTAAGGCTATTGATGAATGATGTTAGCGCCTGAGGCTGCCCATCCCAAATGATGAGAATGTCATCAATAAACCTTAGCCAGACTAAAACATGCTTAAAGTCTGGTTTGATGTTCTCCTGAAGAACACACTCCCTTTCCCAAAACCCCAGGAAGAGATTGGCATAGGAGGGAGCGCAGATGGCACCCATTGCCGTTCCCTGGACCTGTAAATAGAATTGGGATTTAAATACAAAATAATTATGTGTAAGCACAAAATTAAACAAATCCAGTAGAAGCTCTGCCAAATCAGGTGCCAGACCACCACCAGACAGGAAATGCCGCACTGCCCTGAGACCATCCTGGTGACGGATAGAAGTGTACAATGACTCAACATCACAGGTGGCAAGTACGGCCCCCACATCCAGGGTGAGCTGGTCAACTCTCAGGAGCACATCAGTTGTGTCCCTGAGATGAGATGGCAGAGTCTCCAAATACTGTAGGGTCTAAGGAAATGGTCCAGGAAACGGCAAATGGGCTCGCACAACCCCCCTATGCCAGAAACAATGGGTCTTCCTGGTGGGCGGGAGATGTTCTTGTGCACTTTAGGAAGCATGTAGAAGGTGGGAATAACAGGGAATTTAGAGATGAGACCAGTACTTTGCTTGATGGTAAGGATACCGACTGTAATGGCATCATTGATCATTCCATCAAATCTAGCCTTATACTTGATGGTAGGATCACCCGGGAGTAACCGATAGCATTCAGTATCCCTTAGCTGGCATAAAGCCGCTTTTTCATACATTAAATGTGGCCAAAGTACTACGTTCCCCCCTTATCGGAAGGTTTGATTTCAATCCCTTTTAACTCACTGAGTTGTTTAATCGCTTGAAATTCATCTTTTGTAATGTTGTTTGTCCCTCTGGTTCTTCTTGCTATATGTTTTGCTGTGGAGGGTTTTTGTCACTTTTTTTTAACCACATAACTTAGCTAAGTATGGTAAAACCCATCCTCATTGCTTCATTTTTGTATGGCCAGTATAACCAACCCCACACTGATAAGACCCATTAAGGTCAAAACGGCTGTCTGTGGGTGGGTTTACTGGCTATGCATCTTAACCCTGGCTGTGCTCAAAGCTGTTATCATGCAGCAAGCTTAAGCCTATAGGGAACCATGTTAAAAATGGTTTTGAAGCAAAATGTGGAACTGTGTGCTCATTTGCATGTCACTTCCCAGAATCCCTTGCTGCAGTGGAAGTGCTGTGTGCTGGGTGATAATGGTGAAAGGCAGGGTTGCCGTCCTGTCTAAGACATACAAATGAGCATACAGTAATATTTCCATTTGAGATATATATATATATATATATATATATATATATATAAAAATATATATATATATACTGCACCGACACACTTTATTCGAGCAAATACCCGGTATGTACCTGGCAGATACCTGGAATGCGCCGCTCCTCACCTCTGACAAGCCCTGTTGCGTTTGCCTTCCCAGCCTGGGTTCATGCCTGGCTGATGGGCGGCTGATCTGTTAAATGATAATGATTAGGATTTAATAGGCTGCAATGCTTCGCGTGTCTACCAGATGGCATAAATTCATGAATTGTAATGCAGTATATATATATATACTGTGCAGTATTGCAGCCAGCGGGAATAAAATGCTTCAATCCCTGCCTGGAAAATAACCCAATGTACTCGGGCAGAAAACAGTCACAAACCTCAATACACCCGGGTATACCCGAATTCGGGGGACTAGCCGAGCTCGAATAAAGTGTGTCGCCAGTGTATATATGTATATGTGTCAAAACGAGTGCTACTGGGCCACCAACCGCAAACCTCCCCCCCCCCACAAGGCCTAAACACCCACCAAGGGCCAAATACCACCTTCACCCACCCCCGCTACCCAGAATAAACATGGCACTGATTGTTAACGGGGACAGACCTCTGCAGATCTGTAGTTCAAACCTCCGTCTCCCGAGCAGCCTGCGCATGTGCAGTCGCAGCTGCAGATCAGTGGCAGCAGATTCGTCAGGGTTCGGCTCGGCAATGCTATGCAGAGAGTGGCGGCAGATTCGCTCGTGCTTAAAACGCTGTACTCGTTCAGATCAATGTTCAACAGGGATATAAATAAGATGTAGCAGTAGAGTGTAAAACGGGACCACCCTACGCGTTTCGGAAGTCGTGGCTTCCTTCCTCAGGGGTGAAATAATAATGACTCAGTCTCTGTGTGTCCATATATAAATAGTTCTGGTTAAAAGGTGTAGTACACCTATTAGAATGGTCGGACATGCGCAGTTGAAATGCCCATTATCTGAATGTCTCAGCAGAATAACAAACATGACATGAAACAAAATGTAACAAACAACAACAATAAACAATAATCAAGTGAAATAATACATAATAAATAAATAATGAATAAATGAATAAGCCATTGGTAATGATATTATTTCCATATATACAGAACATTAGTAACTGGTCTTTAAATGCTATCTTATATTTACTATTGACTCCATATGACCTTTATCGGATGCTCAAATGATTATATTAATGGCATTTCAAACCACTTGAACACCATTATAGGATATATATTGAACAAAAGAATTCTAAATGTGTAATATGCAAATCTGTATTCTATTTATAACTAAAATGGAAATGTAAACGTGGCATGAGTCATGATGTAGAATAACTTTAATATAAATCTAAATATCCAGTGCCCAATATCAATTGTGATATGGCTCTAACATCTAATGCAACAGTGCACAAGATAATGTGAATTTGTACATAAGTTCTCTTAGCCAATTAGAAATTCTATTTGTGAAAAACTCTAACCTATAACGTGATAGGCTAGTCTGTTAAGATTTAGTGTATAATGAGTGAATGTATTTAGGTGTGCTTAACTACATGTGAATATTAAAAGACAAAATGTAACCTATAAAGTGATGGCTATTTATGTGATATATAGTATATACATCAATAAATGAAAAGTGAATAGTGAATACATGTAACTTCATTCTGAATAAAGTGTGGCCTGTATATTGTGATAACAGATATTACACTACATAACGATTAATAATAAAGTGATTTAAAATACCTATGTTTACTTATTTGTCCGTTAGAAATGCCTTTGGATCAAACTCTATATTGAGCCCAGACGATGTTAGGGTCTGGAGCTCATATATCCAGAAACATTCTCTTCTCCCCAAATTAGGTGTGACGGCTTCTATGGCCATACATTTGAGACCTTTTGGATCTTTGCCGTGCACTTGGAGAAAATGATTAGACACGCCATGTTTGATCAAGCCCTTTGAAATATTATAAATATGTTCGTATAAACGACGTTTGATGGACCTGGTGGTCATCCCCACATACTGCAGACCACAAGGACATTCAAGGAGATAAATGATATTAGTGCTATTACATGTGATATGTTGTTTAATGGTGTATAAAATGCATTTTATAACATAAATGGTGCTTGATTCTTTCAGTGTTCTCCATACATTTGTCCTTGCCTACATATATACATGGGTAGAGTTGAAAGGACTACCCTGTATGTTCCAACACATTTTAAAGATGTATCTAACTTTTTATAAACGTTGAGTGCAGCCTATGCCCATTTCTTAAGTCCTTGGATATAGATGGAGTTGTCAATAAGGCTTCCATAACTAATCCATGTGGGTTATCAAAATTGTTAGAATGTACCCTGTGAATGAGTAAATGGTGGTGGGGTGGGAGAGATAGGAATAATGTGAGTATTCCCTTCCTACTGTATGTTGATGGTTGATAGTACCATCACTTTCCCTAGTTTTATGTGTAAAAGTGGAAAAAGTAGGGATGAACCCTAGAAATTACCGAGGCTACTACCCCAGCTAAGGAGTATATTCTCTATCCGCTTGATTGGAGACAGACACCATAATAAAATATAAGCACCATAACAATATGCAGCCCCCCGGTAATAACGTCAGGGTGGTGGGCTATGGTGATTCCCCGGTAGAAGTACAGGAGGGTCCCTACTGAAAAGGTACCCCCAAGTAAGTCACGGCCCGGTCACCCTCTGCCTCACCTCCGCCCTGCGTCCCGTGATGGGGTAATCGGATGGTCAGTACTCACGATACCGTGTGTATACACTGTAATCCATAACTCCTCGGCAGCTCCTGGGTCCGCTGCTCCTGGTGTCCACGTGGTGTCGGCGTGCTTCAGCCGGAAGTAACGTAAAGCAGAAAAAAAGGTGTAAACGGCGATCACAGCATCTCCATCAGCCAACGCATTGAAAGGTAAAAAACTTTATTAACTAACGGTGAACATCAGCAGTACACTCTGACGCGTTTCGTCTAGATTAGACTTTTTCAAAGAGTTTTTTTCTGCTTTTTTTCTGCTTAAGTGTAAAAGTGTTTCCCCACCCTCTGGGAGATTCTGCCATTACTGGTCTTGTAGTCCATGATACCTGCTGGTAACAGGAGGGCTGAGCGGTCTGCCGATGGTATTGGGAAAACAAAAAGTGAATCCATGCGCTTCTCCCTTAGGGATAGCAATCAATGGGGAATATATGTATGGTGTAAATACCTATAAGAAAAAAGGAGACTTTTGGTAAACATCCTTTGATCAAATAATGCCAAGCCCTGTAAGAAACCTCCATTATCCCAACGGATCTATTCACAGTCAGACACTGCGCAAGCGCTTAGCCTGAGCTGTTGCTAGACCTGTTTGGACTCCGGATTGGTGGCTAGGGGCGGGACTATCGGTTGCTGAGCCCGCACACTTAGTTTGGTCTCTCGCACATCAGGAGATCATTAGTAATTAGAGAGGGTGTGTTGCTTTTGTGTCATGTTCATTGGTCATTCCTTTTAAAATGTCTCTATATATATGTCAAAAAAGTTTGTTATGTATACCTTGACAAAGCGCTCTGAGAAGCGTGAAACATTGGTGGGGCTTTTTTTCCCTTTTCTAGTCCTCATGACCATTAAAATATTATTTTTTTATGGGAAACGCACTCTCCTGTTTGTTTATTTTTCTATGGACATTTGTTGTTGTGCTTCACCATTATTCCTTTTTCTCTTGTCATACCTACTGGACGGAGGCACACCTAAGGACCCACACTGCTGGATTGCATGGACGTTGCCTCTTCAAAAGTGAGTCACTTGCTTGCTACATGTTTTCCTGGCTATGATCTTTAATGAGATTTTGGTATTATCAAGGGTGAGTTATATGCTTATGACTCCTGGTGTTAATGTGTGTGAATTTCTCACTATGTGGTGAGTTCACTATCCAGGAGTCTACACCCAATACCTGTTGTCTTCAATCAAGTATTTATCCTGGGGATCCTTCTACAAGTATTCTTTATTCATTCAATTATATTTTCTGTTATCGGTCTTTAGCACCACGCATTTACATTCTACATAGACCAAGCTCCAGGCAATCCTGTGTGATCCCTGCCTCCCTCAAGAGGGGAGAGGCACTACTACATTTGGGGTGGCACTGCCCTTAAGTACAGCTAGGAAGAGGGCACCAGGTCCATCCCATGATTGGACATGCTCAGGCCTGATGTCACGCTTCCCACTGTGAATCAAGTGCAGCACTAAAGAGGGGGGAAACCCCATGTTGACTACTGGCAGCCTGATTCTAGCAGGGCTTACTGCCAGGAGTAGGTCAGGTTAGTAGCTAAAGGTGGCATGGCTACATCAGCAAGGTGATGGTTGCGGGTTGACACAAGGCTTTTTTCCCCACTGTTTAACTCTGTGCTTGATCAAAAAGCATCAAGGATTTGCAGTACTGGTGCTTAGCCTTTTTCAGGTACCAATTATTGAGAACAAGCTCTCCAGAATTAAAACTACTGGAACCTAAAAATGCCATGGCTGTAAGGCCTGTCCATTTATATCCTCCAAAGTTTTCCAAATGTTGAATTGCAGCATACGGCCTAATGCATTAAAGTCTGATAGAAAAAATCGCCAGGGTTTTTAAATTGCCATTTTTGACTGCGTTGATATCACGGTATGCAGAAAGCCCTGAATTCCAGTGATAGCAACATTTCCAAAAATGGTGAGAAGCCGGTGACGAGATGCTCGCCCCTCTGAAAATGGCTCATCCGGCGAGTTGATTCTGCTGCAGAGAGAGAGCCGCCTCTCTGCGCAAATCTCGGCGGAAATTAATTATTTTGAATTTAAATTTCATTACTAGTGTACATGAGCAGGGGGTCTCTGGAGCAGAACCGCATTGATTTCACATCCAGGGACCCCTGCTTTCCGAGATACAGGCCCTGTTATGGGGTGCCTCAATCTCCTATGCATTTAAATGCCACGGTCACATGATGCGGGACATTAACATGCATAGGAGATACCAACAATTAATTAAAAGTTAATGCTTTTATGTATTTAATGTATTGATTGGCTAGTGGTGTGATGTATTTAATTGAATTCCTAGTGGTTATATTTCTTTAATTGATTGGCTAGTGGTTTTATTTAGGTAATTCATTGGTTGGCTAGTGCTTTTTAATTTTTGATTTTGGGGGTTTAGGTTCTTGTTGTATATGATTGATTATTATGTATTTTGGACATTCATGCTTTTGTAGTAGGGTAACCATTGTCTGCTATAGTAGCTCACCATGCCCATATTATATGGGTATGATGTACTACTATGCAAATCAATGGGTACAGGGTGGGTATAGTGGTTCCGGGGTTGGTGGTTAGGTCTCCTGTGTGGGTAGCGGGGGAGGGTGGGTTAACCCCTTAATTACTGTACCAGTTATAAACTTCTAAGGTTATTAAGGGGTTAGGGGCCATTAGATTATATTTTTATGTATTCTTTCTGGCAACGGAGGATGTGTCCCTGCAGTATGCTGATGAGGACACCCTTCATGATATGGTAAGTAGAAAGCTTTATTTACTTGATTTATTCTGGCTGGCTAATGTTTGATTTTATAATGGGCAAATGATAATATCTGGAAAATAGTAATTTTGCCCATTACTGTACTGCATTTTTTGGGGTGGGGGGATGTATTTATTTGAATGTATGCATATATATATTATATGTAAGCACCGGATTGGTACCGCAGGCCAGCGGGGATCCCCGTACACCTGTGGGAACCAGCCAAGGACCTTGATTTTCTATGTTTACTCACTTTTTGTGATATCAACAGCTCTCCAATAAGGTTTTGTCAAAGCAAAATTCCCTATTTCCTTTATCATCTTTCTTATAAGTACATGGTGTTCAATGGGTTGTGTCCTATGGGTAAAACACTTAATTGGCAAACTCGACACCATTCACAGGCCCTAAAAAATATATTTGTAATTAGTTTACGAGAATCAAATGAAGCCATATATATGTTTGTTTAGCTATCTTTGTGGGTTTGCTCATTTAAAAGCTAGTGTTGCTACCTCAAAGCTTTCATATATAAGCAAAGAAAATTAGATGGCTTAATGGCAAATGTCAATATCTCTGCAATAGGTGAACCAGGATCAGATCCTTATTACAGCATCTTGTGACCTTGGAGCACACTCCATTCCTGTAAATTAAGTTAAACATGTTTTATGGGACAAGCAGTTGGGATTTTATTCTATTTATATAGAAATAACAATGTACAAAAATATATTTAATGTTGCATTGTGCTTGCTTCAGATGATGGAGTAGTAACATGATCTCTAATGCAGGCAGCTGTGCAATCTGGTTTCTTAAATGGCCATGATAAATCTTGGGAAAGCACAGTGAATTATACATCTGCTCTATACAATGTTTTTTCTAAATCTCTCTGATAAAATCTGACATAGCAGCTCACAAAACAGCACTTATACAAAAGTTGTACTTATGACTACGCTGAGGAGTGACTCTTGCAATGGCCTGCGCCACCTTGCTTTACATTGCATAATAACAAGATATCTACTGAAGCACACATTCTTTTCCATATTTTGGATGCACTTCTAGAAACCATACACTAATGCACACTATGGGGCCTATGCACTAAGCGCTGATAAGCCACTTATCGAGGCCTTTTCGCCAAAAAGGCCTACTGCTATACTATGAGCTCTGATAAGTCGCCGATGAAAGCCCTTTTCTGCAATTTTTTTCCCTAGAAAAAAATCACCAAAAAAGCGGCAAGAAGCCACTTTCAGCATTTTTAAAAACTTGGGCAATTCTAGTAGCCCCGATTAGCTTTTCGAGGCTAATAGCGGCTCTAGAATAGAGATTTCCTCTCAAAATCCTCCCACCAGGAAATGTTGGCAGGAAGGTGGTGAGAAGCTGCCGATTTGCGGCGAGAGGGGAAATAGAGGGAAAAAAGCATTTTTCCTGCATCGGATTGATGCCGGGTCTCCAGAGCTGATACCCATTAATATCAGCACCGGAGGCCCCGGCATGAATCTCATTCAATAAAAATGCATTTACAGGCAACTTCATTACCTTTGCGGCAAACTGCTAAGGCAATGAAGGGGATAAGGAACAACAGCAGCTTTATTGGGGGTGAGTGAAGCGGGTACTTGGCCCTTCTCTCAGCCCCTGTGCCCCCAATAAATATTAAAATATGTGCTAATCACCAAAACACAACCCACCCACTCCCTGTGCCCCCACATAAAAACATTATTTTTGTCTGCATATGATTGATACCAGGGGTTCCTGGGTTATCCCTGTGAGTGTCCGTGGGCCTCAAGGTGGTCCCCGTGGGTGTCTGGGTGCCCTACAGGGTTCCCTGAGTGGTCCCTATGGGTGTCTGGTGGTCCTCGGGTGGTCTATGTGGGTGTCTGGGACACCCATGGGTGGTCCCCATGGGTGTCTGGGGACCCTCGGGTGGTCCCTGTGGGAGTCTGGGGGTCCTCAGGTGGTCCCTGTGAGTGTCTGGAGGTCCTCAGGTGGTCCCCACCGGTGTCTGGGGGCCCTCAGGTGGTCCCCGCATTTCCCCGCTGGCCTGCGGTACCAGTCCTGTGGCAACATTTTTTTTGCTAACATTTAAATAAATACACACCCCCACCCCCACAAGACATACAGTACAGTAATGGGCAAAATAACTATTACCCAAATGTGGATAATAGCTCATTTGCCCATTATTAAATCAAACGTTAGCCAGCCAGCATAAATAAAGTAAAGTAAATAAACCTTTCTATTACTGCTGCCATCATGAAGGGTGTCCTCATCAGCATACTGCAGGGCCATGTCCTCCATTGCCAGAAAGAATACAAGAAAAAATAACCGCTATAGTAATTAAGGGGTTATCCCACCTCCCTCACTACCCACCCGAGAAGACTTACCAACCACCCCGGGACCACTATACCCACCCCCTGTCCATTGATTGGCATAGTGGTACATCAGACCCATATAATATGGGCATGATAAGCCACTATAGCAGTCAATGGTCACCCTAGTAAAAAAGCATGAAGGCCAAAAATACACAATAATAAAAGATATACACAAGCACCAAACACCCCAATTCAAGAAATTAAAGCAATTGCCAACAAATTAAATAAATAAAAGCACTAGCCAACCAATCAATTAATTAATTTTAAACACTAGCCAACAAAACAATGAATTAATAAAACCACTTGGCAAAACATCAATGAAAACCAGTTGCCAACAAAATAAATAATTAAATAAAAACACAAAACAATCGGAAAATTAAATAAAAACAAGCCATCCAAATTACAAACAATTTAAGCCAAACAATAAACAGAAAAAGAAAAAACAACAAATCAATAGAAAAAACGCTTTTGCCCTAAACGGGCACAGATTAATACATTATCAGTCAATGGGCAATGAATAAGATAAAAAAAAGAAAAATCCAATCAAAAACCTGACAAAAAGACATTTACTTACAGGTGCGCCGACGAGTATTCTAAAACTTGCCTTAAACTTGGAAAATCTGGGGCTATCACCAACAAGATCCAGGTACATGCTGGGTACATGCTGCAAACATTTCAGTGAAATTTCTTCAGAGACTAATGACCCATCAGATTAACACAGCAGGGGTCCCTGGCAGTCCCATTCAGTTTGAATGGGAATGCTAGGGACCCCCGCAGTTAATCCGATGGGCCATTAGTCTGTCTGCAGAAATGTCACTGAAATGTTGCAGCATGTACCCAGCATGTACCCAGCATGTACCTGGGTCTTGTTGGTGATTGCCTCAGATTTGTTTTAGAATACTCGTCGGCACTACAGTACATTCAATATTTTTCTTACCTTTAGAAGCGTTGACCCTCCGAATCCCGCTAAGGTAATGAAGTTGACTATAAATGAATTTTTATTGCATGGGATTCATGCCGGGGTCTCCGGTTCTGATATTAATGGATATCAGCTCCGGAGCCCCCTGGCATTAATCCGATGCAGAAAAAAAGCATTTTTTTTTCTAAATCCAGTATCGCTGCCTCCCAGCAGCTTCTCACCAGCCTCATGCCCAATTTTCCCTGTGTGAGGATTTTGGTAGAAACTCACCATTCTAGAGCCGTGATTAGCCTCGGTAGGCCTTGATAACCTAATTGCGGCTGCTAGAATTGCACAAGTTTCAGAAACTGCCGATAAGTGGCTTATCGCATCTCACCCAGCAATTTTTTTATGACGGCTTAAATTTTTGGTGACTCATGCCTTTACCGCCCACTTATCGAGGCTTACTGAATAGCATTAGGCATTTTGAAGAAAAAAAACAAAAGATAATCCGATGCCAAAAATAAGTCCAAACAACAGATAGATGAATCTGACCATACAGATGCAGCGGCCGTTATTAGAAAATTTACCTGAGTAAATGTTGCGTTATGCCGCGTGTAGGTTGAGATATATTCACGAGTTTTTCCGGGGCAGACTAATGGTCCATCGTATTAACACAGCAGGAGTCCCTGCTGTGTGTGTCCTACTGGGGTCTGCCTTTCTGTAATAGATGCACAGTAAGAGGCTGAATCAATCACTTTAACTGCGCGACTTTCACAGGCGATCGCGGGGGTTTTATTAAAATTCTAACATTACAGTAATGTAGCAGGGGGTTTCCGGAGCTGAACTGCATTGCTTTCAAGTCCAGGGATTCCCTACTACTGAACTAAAAATCAAGATATTTAATAAAAAATAAAAGTAATAAAGTGTCACATACACAGGGAGTGGTGACTTGACAATCTGCTCCAGTGGGGGAAAAAAAGGAATCCTACTTACAACAAGCAGGGTTCCAAAAGGCTGGATGTCTGTGATATTTTCCAGAGTGTTGGTACTGCCGCATGTACCGCCGCTCCGTTTTCACTGCTGCTGATCTCACCACTTAAACAAAGGGATATGCTGCACACAAAAATGTGAAAAATGAAATACATACAGTTTCCCGATGCTGCTGGTTCAAGGAGTACCTGTCAAAAATATTCCAAGGCAATACTCAGGAAAAAGGGAATCCAACGCTCTACGGATTTTATCAAACTAATTTATTGCGCCACACAACGTTTTGACCTAAATAGGTCTTTCTCAATGCCTAGTCACTTGAGAAAGACCTATTTAGGTCGAAACGTTGTGTGTCGCAATAAATGTTTGATAAAATCCGTAGAGCGTTGGATTCACTTTTTCCTGGATCTCACCGCTTAGGCAGAGCTTCACTCGCACAACCACCGTATGCACAAAATCCCATACACTATCCTTGTGTACTTCCCAGGCTGTGCACGCATATGCTGAAGTAACACTTACTCTCCGCTGGGCACAGTATACTGCTACGCTGTTCTGCTCAGTAGACTGCAATAAATATTCACTTTCTCAGGGGCATTTGGCCGATAAGTGCTTGATTAGTGGCTTATCGATGCTTATAGCATAGGCCCCAAATTGAGTATCGGGGAGACTGTCAGCGGTGTCACAATGTTCCAACATGATTATTTAAAACTGTATTTACAAGGTTAATCGGTTATTTAGTTATTTAAATTTTTGTCTTGATTACTAAGCCCATACAGTATTTTGACTCCCTAAGTATTAAAAAATGAGATCCACTAGCACTAAACTTTCAATTTGCTGTAGATCTCCTATATGCCCTTCTAAAGAGATCGTGCATATACTTACCACTGCAAAAGTCAAAGGTATGTCATTTGATATGCTAATAAACCAAGGCACAGTGTCCTATGTTTACCAAGTGATACTATTACATAAGGTGTCTTATGAAATAGTACCACTTAGTAAATATAAGTCCGTGTCTTGAAAAAGCTCTAAGAATTTCCCCATTGACTTTCATGCAAAGACAGAAGTTCTGTGTTGGGCAAGTTCCAAGAACTCCCTCAAGTATATGCAATGATACACATTTGTCTCTTTGCAAAATGTACTCTTTTGAAAGCATTTACATTAGAGGCAATTTGTTTCTGCCTTGCTCGAGGTGTACTCTGACATTTTTTAGGATAATCAAAAGAACAGGCTAAAGAAACAAGAAGGTAATATTTGAAGTGCATAATAAAACAGCTACACAAATAATATTAGCTTTTTCCTACTGAAACCAACTGATATTTTATGAACGTTTTTTGCTTTAAGAATAACAAGATTAAAGAAGGAAAAAAAGCAGTAAGGATCAAAATGTCAAGAAACACTTCAAAGAAAAGCAATACAAGAAAGGATTTACCAACTATATAAAAGATGATCTATTAAATCCTAGTTAGCTCTTGTCTCCTTTAAAAAGAAAAGCAAAAAATACAATGTATGCCTTTGAAAAACACAGTGTGATCCTAATGCCAGTTTCATGATAGGCTTCATTTTTTATGCATCATAGTAAACATATGCTTACTTCTTCAAAGGAAAAGTACATATTACATTTGTACAGCAAATGTTGATGTCGACAGAACAACAATCCCAGTATGAGTTATCATTGCTGCACAGTTTCATTGGTTGGAATTATGTATTATTTTCCTTATCTTAAGAAATATTAAATTATATTTAGTGATCATGGCACTACTGCTATGCATGGTGGCAACAGCCTCATTTCTATTCTGCACATGAACTGTTCTCAGAATCTGTCAAACTGAAATTTATGAATAATACAAGGAATGAGCAGCATAATGTGAACGTTAACTGCTTAAAGTCTCAATTTCAATATATGTTATGGTCTTTCTCTATACAAATCATAGTTGAACCATATGTTCAACTCTGACTAATAAACTCAAATTATTAACATTATAATATGCCCTTGGTTTAGGGGTTAAAACTTTCCTTGCTGTTACTAAAATATGTATAATGATTCCTTTTGGTATTGTCCTCATTATTTGGACCATTTGGTTCTACAATTATTCATGCATCACTCTCTTTAAATGGATACAAATTGTCATGCGCTATTTCTCTTTCTTTGTACTCTGTATCAAGTTGTGGCAATCATTATAGCTATTTTGAGTTACATGGCTCTTTTTCTATATTGCTGCTGCTTCCTTCTGAATCTTTAATGTTCTGTGTCCAATATTTTTCTACTAAGCATTTGAAAGTTGACTGCCTTTCACTGACTGCATATAGGAATGTGTGAAATGATTTAAAATCTGAACTCAAATGTTCTTTGGGGTGGTATATATTATCAATCTATAATTTGTATTAGATTAATAATCTTCTCTCTTTAGACTAGCAACAAACATAAAATATAGCACCAGTCTATGATTTGATAGGTGATTTAAAAAAAAAATGTCAGTTTTGTAGCTGAAATCTTATGATACAAACACATTGTTTTATATACAAACCAACATTTGAACCTGTTTTAGAAGGACATATTATGGGGACTATGCACTAAGCTCCGTGCTTTTGTGTCCGGCTGAAAAAAAAAGCATGTCCGATAAAAAGTAAAGCCGGAGACGCGATTCACTAAGGCCTTGAGCCCATTTTCTATCTTGAGCCCATTTTCTATCGTACGTGCTCAAAACAGCCACATTGTGCGTGTTGATTTTTCCCCCTGCTAGTGTTCTTAAACTTTACGTACGGTAGCTGATAGAAAAAAAAGCCGCATGTAACATTTGCATGGAGATTTGGCATCTCCATGCAAGGCTGTTACAGGCGATCGTACACAAAATAAGATCATTTTAATAATAGTGTACATGAGCAGGGGGTCTCCAGAGCTGAACCGCATTGGTTTCAGGTCCGGGATCCCCTACTTCAGGAGATACAGGCCCCGTTATGGGGTGCCGGTATCCCCTGCACTTTCAAGCTTCCGCGTCACGTGACTGGGACATTTACATTCTGCAGGGGATACCGGCACCCCATAACGGGGCCGGTATCTCCTGAAGTAGGGGGTCCCCAGACCTGAAACCAATGCGGTTAAGCTTCGGAGACCCCCTACACATCTACACTACTGTCAAAACACACATATCAATAAACAATAATTCCTTACCGTAGCGGCTATCTGCTATGGTAATGACGCTGCATTAATGTACATTTTAATAATAGTGTGCGGGAGCAGGGGGTCCCCTGAGCTGAACCGCATTGATTTCTGCCTCATAGACCCCCTGCTTCCTGAGTTACAGGCCCCGGTATGGTGCATCGGAGGCCAATGTTGCCGCCATCTTTATAGCGTCCAAGACGCAACGTGGGCTCTATAAAGATGGCACGACACTGGCACCAATGCCCCAAACCGTGGCCTGTAACTCGGGAAGCATAGCCACTTAGCTAGCCGCTAAGGTAATGAAGCTGCTTTAATGTATTTTTATTATTACTGTGCGGGAGCAGGGGGTCCCCTGAGCTGAACCACATTGATTTCTGCTTCAGGGACCCCCTGCTCCCGCACAGTATTAATAAAAATACATTAAAGCAGCTTCATTACCTTAGCGGCTAGCCGCTAAGGGGCAATGAAGAGGTTAAGGCACAATAGCATGTTTATTGGGCACAATTGCCCCCAATAAACATAGCAATATATAACACACATCCCCCCACCCCCTAAAACATACAATACAGTAATGGGCAAAAGTACTATTATCCACATATGGATAATAATGCATTTGCCCATTTAAAATACATATAAATCACAATAAATACATATTACACTTACCTTTTCTAGGAACCAACGATGAAGGCCATCTTCATCCTCATCTTCATCCTGCCCATGTCCCTCCAGTGCTGCAAAACATACAAAACAATCAAAATAGCCAATGTAATGTCCCCTAACCCCTTAATCACCTTATCGGGAAATAACCGCAAAGGTAATTAAGGGGTTAAGCCACCCTGGCCCGATACCCACCCTTCACCCATTCATTTGTACAGTGGCTTCATCATGCAACTATATATATATATATATATATATATATATATATATATATATATATATATATATATATATATATACACTGGCGACACACTTTATTCGAGCTCGGCTAGTCCCACGAATTCGGGTATACCCGGGTGTATTGAGGTTTGTGACTATTTTCTGCCCGAGTGCATTGAGGTATTTTCCAGGCAGGGATTGAAGCATTTTATTCCCACTGGCTGCAATACTGCACAGTATATATATATATATATACTGCATTACAATTCATGAATTTATGCCATCTGGTAGACACGCGAAGCATTGCAGCCTATTAAATCCTAATCATTATCATTTAACAGATCAGCCGCCCGTCAGCCAGGCATGAACCCAGGCTGGGAAGGCAAACGCAACGGGGCTTGTCAGAGGTGAGGAGCGGCGCATTCCAGGTATCTGCCAGGTACATACTGGGTATTTGCTCGAATAAAGTGTGTCGGTGCAGTATATATATATATATATATATATATATATATATATATATATAGTTGCATGATGAAGCCACTGTACAAATATATATATATGTAAGTTTCTTCCCTCTGAGGTTAAGGGGGGCTCGGTAGTCCTAGGTATATTAGGTACATCTAGGCCCACTACCATTGTGGGCAAGCCTGTCTCTCCTTCAGGCAGCAGATTTTCCCCTTTGGCGATATTTATCCTATCATGAGAAGAATAGTGGTTCTGATATTATTCCCTTAACCTTATTGGATAGTGTTGCTAATGCTGGAAACAATGTCGATTTTTTAGAAATTTCTCCCCTAATAGGGGAGGGGAAGAGAGGAGAGAATATTTTCCCCTTTGGTATCAAGTAAACCCAAACAAATCCATCCAATGGGGAAAACGAGGACTAGAGGAGTTAGGGCAGGCAGGGCCATCCAAAGAAAGAAGATTAATAGAGGAAAAAAAGATATACCTGAATGTTCGGGTGTCTTTAATTTATCTTCATTTCAATTATCTATTTATGAGCAAGCTCTGTTGGAAAAGAGATTATCCTTTTCGCCAAGTACAGGCCCAAATCCATTCAATTTGTTTGTTGACCTAAACTGCTACATTCGTAAACTAACCCTCCATAGACACTTTAATATCATCAATGGCAAAAAAATATTTAATACTGTGTGTGCCCCATTGGATAATGATTCTCTCTGTTTAGATGGGTTATCACAACACTTGACAGACAACAGGACCTCAACACAAGCAGTGGTTGATGTATTGGATGACTGTGATCTCACGTTACATCCAGTAGATTCTACCGGTTATTCTCAGGTGAGTGAGTTGGCTGTCACGCACTCGCCGTTCAGACCGCAATCTCTCTTCTTTGCTTACCAGTCGAAGGGAGGCTATGTTGATTCTTTTTACAAACTGGTCCTGCGGAACTTTGAAAGTCTCTGTTCAGGACCCTTTTGGATTCGACATAATCTCTCTAAGCCGGAACGAGTGGCCTTAGATGCTCTCAAAAACAATGAGAGGATCATTATCAGACAGGTGGATAAGGGGGGAGGCACTGTCATCCAGGATAAAGATGCCTACTTACGTGAGGCATCGAGACTCCTGGGGGACACTGCCTCCTACACTGTTCTGCCTAATGATCCCACGTCCAGATACCAGATTGAATTTAAAGATCTGCTAGATAGAGCCCATACAAATGGCATACTCACTAGATCAGAATTAAGATTTTTGTATAATGATCATCCGTGTATACCTGTATTTTACCATCTGCCCAAGCTTCACAAGTCTTTAATTGATCCCCCTGGTAGGCCTATTGTCTCGGGGGTGGACACAATGGCAGCAAGCCTGTCCCAATATGTTGATTATTTTCTTCAAACTATTGTGACCACAATTAGGTCTCATATTAGGGACACGCTTCATGTCATTGATGCCATCTCCGGCATAAAATGGAAGCCCACTTATTTGTGGGCTACGTGTGATGTATTATCTTTATACACGTCCATCGTGCACTCCAGGGGGATTGATGCAGTGAGCTTCTGGCTGAATCAGGATACCACCATACCTCCAAATCAAAAAACATTTTTATTGGAAAGTGTTAGTTTTATATTAACACACAATTATTTTTTGTGTGAAAATATTTATTATTTGCAGGTCTGTGGAATGTCCATGGGTACGAGATTCGCCCCTAGTTATGCCAACCTGTACATGGGCTATTGGGAGGAGTTAGCCGTGTGGCAGAGTGTGGCGCTGGGGGCGGGTCTCATATACTATGGCCGTTTCATTTATGACCTAATATTTATTTGGGATGGTGAAGAGGATGATTTCAGAAACATTTTAAGATCATTTGATGAAAATGATTTAGGGCTTAAGTTTACTTTTGATATTCATGCCAATTCTGTAGTATTCCTGGATCTGGTACTGGAGGTGGATGATGATGCAAATATACTTACTAAAACACACTTTAAGGCTGTAAGTGTTAATAACTACGTTCATGCGGATAGTAATCATGCTACACGTTGGCTCAATAACATCACACTGGGTCAATTCCATTGAATGAAGAGAAATTGCACTAAGGACGGCGACTTCGTGTCCCAATCTCAGCTACTTGAGTTCAAATTCAGGGACAAGGGATTTGACTCACAACTTGTCAAACAATCCTTTGACAAAATTTCTGCTTTAGATAGGTCTTCTCTTCTAGTACAATCTAGAATTAAGAGGAAAAGTAACATCAAGCATCAAAAAAGTCATATCCCTGATACGTCTATGTCCCTGAGATTTATAACAGGTTTTAATCAATGCTCAAACACTATTGGCAGAATTTTAAATAAGCATTGGGATATTCTAAAACGTGACCCCCATTTGGGGCCACATTTACCCGATAAAGCGTCAATAGTGTTTAGGAAAGCCAGAAATATAAAAAATATTCTGGCACCTACTAAAATAAAAAATAGCCATCTGTCTGCTTTGTCTCAATTGAGGCCTGTCGGTAACCACAGGTGTGGCAGGTCACGCTGCATCACCTGTGGTCATCTCTCAACATCTAACCAGTCTGTCTCTCTTGTCAGGGGCAATACACATAGTGTCTTGGGGTCTATTACTTGTCTAATCATGTATATCATTTACATGCTGACGTGTGGTTGCGGCAAACAATATGTGGGCCGCACCACGCGTCACTTGAGTGCTCGCTTCTTAGTGCACCGAAGAAATATAATTAACGGTGTTAGCAGTCATGGGATCTATAGACATTTTGAAATGGTGCACAAAAAGGATCCACAATCATTAAAAGTCATAGGATTGGAGTATATATCTCCTCTGGCACTAGGGGTTGATCGATTCAAATTGTTGTGTAAACGTGAGACTTATTGGATCTACCAGCTTGCGACACTAGTGCCTGGTGGATTCAATGAGTCCATTGACACAAGCACTATTGTTTAATATTGGCTCCTGTATCCTATTTGCTCAGGGTTTATTATATTTCTTTGTTCTGCTGGTCCCTGGCCAAATTCCTCTCCTCCTCTGTCGGATTGGTGTCTTACAGTGATGAATATGGCAGAGCGGGAGAAGCAAGCACAGATACAAGTATTTAAATTTTAACTATATATTTAGACTTGTTGTCTTTAATGTGTAAGTGCTGGCATTTCTCCTGTTGCTGCTACTGTTTGGCCATTGTTCACACTAACAATATGCATTATGATATCGTATTTCATTTAGTTAACATTATTTAGTTCATAATTCCTGCATTGGTCATATTTTATATACATTTCTTTTATCTAGAGAGATTTTTATCTTGTTCGATCTATTGTACAACATAACTAATATTTGTTTTCTTTTTCCTATAGCTTTAACAGCAGATTTATGCGAATCCAATTGATTGCTTTTGCTACTAATTGGGAGAGCTTTTTGATCGATCAATAGTTGTTAGGCAACACACTTTATAGTTATATATGTCTGTCTATGTTGAGGTTTGATTATCCTTTGAGAAAGTCAGAGTGTCTGACGAAACGCGTCAGTACAGTAGCGCCGACACTACGTCATCATCAAGGGTCGGAAGGAGTGGCAAGCTTCCAGCCCTGCTGCACACAGCCCCAGAGTTGGCGCGGATGATAGTCGATCTGGTCTGGAGGGACTGATTACCTAGGACTTCCCACAACTACTAGTTTCAATACCATCCATGAGGTCTGAAGTATTGGAACACGAGCTGGCTATATAATATTGTACTTTTCATATACAAGGTGATGAATTGATTTGGAGAACTGGTATTTTTATTGGTGCATGTTTTTGTTAACCCTTAAACATTTCTATGTATATTGGTTAATCATGTGTGTATGTATATATATATATATATATATATATATATTGTGACAAACGCCCCTCTTTTGTAGTGCTGACGTCTATCTGGGTTCTTCCCGACACAGTCTTCTAGGGTTATTTAATACAAAAACAGGATCATGCAAAGTATTAAGCTGCTTAACTCAGGCTTCTGCCTGCTTTATTTTCATCCAAGTAAGGTACTGCAGCTTTAACATGTGTAGGTTAGAGGTACTCAGATACTTTCATTCAGCAGTTCACTCATTTCATTGTTACAGTATTTCCCACACTGTTATTTCAAGTAAAAAGAAACCAAATTATATAAACAAAATCCTATCCCTTTCAGGGATCTAACTACACATAGAATCAGTCTCTCTAACAGCTGCTGGCCAACTAACCTGGTTCCCCAGCTTAAAACAATGCTCTCTCATTTAGGGTCACTTAGATACAGCACAGTCTTTTAGCAACAGCAGTAAACATTTGTTTGGTCTTATCTGTTCGTGGTGGGAACTCGGTCCCGTGTCCAGGCAAATCCTCTGGTACTGTGATACGTGGAGGGGCCGTCAACCCCGATACTGGATGCAGGGGAGCAGCGATACCCCCAGCCTCCAGGCTCCAAGGAGAGAGAGAAATGCAAAACCTCTCTGCTCTAAATACCTGTGCATGTGATTAGAAGAGCAGGTGAGGGAGAACAAGAGCCATGGTAATCTGTGGTCTGGATTTTCCATCCAGCTGCCTGAGTTAATGGGAAGCTGTGGAACGGATCATTTGTAACTATTCCTGCACTTTCTGCTCTAAAATGGGGCAGAAAGCTGCCTAACATCTTTGGACTATGTCACAATATATATATATATATATATATATATATATATATATATATATATATATATATATATATATATATATATATATATTATATATGTATATTATATATATATGTATATTATATGTATATTATATATATATATATATGTATGAGATATATATATATATATATATATATATATATATATGTATGATATATATATATATATATATATATATATATATATATATATATATATATATATATATATATATATTTATATATATATATATATATATGTATGTATGATATATATATATATATATATATATATATATATATATATATATATATATATATATATATATATATATATATATATATATATATTTGCATGATGAAGCCACTGTACAAATGAATGGGTGAAGGGTGGGTATCGGGCCATGGTGGCTTAACCCCTTAATTACTTTTTGGTTATTATCCGATAAGGTGATAAAGGGCTTAATTGATATCAGAATGTAATTGCAATGTATTGGCTATGTATTTTGTTGGCAACGGAGGACACAGAATTTGCTGTCGAGAGGGCTTCATATTGATGAGCTTAGTAGAACTTTATTTATTTTATTATGCTAGTTAATGTGTTTAATAATGGGCAAATAATCTATAATCCCTATCTGGATAATAGTTATTTTGCACATTATTGTATTGTATGTGTTGGGGGGGGGGGGGGATTGATGTATTTAATGTATAGGTCAGTTTTATTTTTTTTACATACAGGGTTGGTTCCTTTTGGTCTGCGGGGACCTCTGGAGATCACCTGAGGTCTCCTCAAGCGTTTTCCACAGGTACCAGGCTGGAGGTGTCCACGGGGATACCTGCCGGGAAGAACCGGTGGCCCCACATCTTTTGGGGTCACTGAGGACCCGTAGGGACCACCCGAGGGCCCCCAGACCCCCATGGGAACCACCTGAGGCCCCTCAGACACCTGTGGGTCTGACCTGGGGCCCCCAAGACACCCGCAGACCTACCCGTGGAGACCCCATTGTGGCCCACGGTGACCCACGGAGACCACCTGGTGGACCACGGCACCTGGGGGGGACCACCCGTAGGCCTCCGGACCCTGTTTGAAACCATGTGCTGGGCTACTGTGAGGCTTACGGACACCTGTCAAGCCCACCGGGGACTCCCGTGGGCCTGGGGTATTAATCCTTTATGTAAAATAATAAATCATGTATTTATGGGGGGGCACAGGGGTGGGTTATGTATTTATTAAATATAATGATGTTTATTGTGGGGCTGTGTATTGTTTTTATTGTGGGTACTGGGGGTGAGGGAAGGGGGTATTGGCCCCATGGGTATGTGGGTAGGCCTCCCGCCTGGGTAGTGGGTAGGGTGGTTAGGCCCCACGGGATGGGTAGTGGGGGAGGGTATTTAGGCCTCCCGAGTGGTGGGTGAGGGTGGGTTAACCCCTTAATGACTGTAGCGGTTAATGACCGCTAAGGTGAATAAGGGGTTAGGGGACATTACATTGGCTATTTTGATTGTTTTGTATGTTTTGCAGCACCGGAGGGACATGGGCAGGATGAAGATGAGGATGAAAATGGCCTTCATCGTTGGTGCCTGGAAAAGGTAAGTGTTATTTACTGTATTTATTGTAATTTATATGAATTTTAAATGGTCAAATGCATTATTATCCATATGTGGATAATAGTAATTTTGCCCATTACTGTATTGTATGTGTTAGGGGGCGGAGGGAGGAGGGTGTATTTAGTTAGAAATATTGTTTATTTTTTTGGAGGCAAAACATTGGTACCGCAAGCCCGCCGGTAACTCAGGACTCCCGCCGGTAACTCAGGACTCCCGCTGGTACCCCGGTATGGCCGCGGGGACCCCTGGACTCTGGACTACACAGACACACACACACACACACACACACACACACACACACACACACACACACACACACACACACACACACACACACACACACACACACACACACACACACACACATATACTGTACACATACACTCTTACATCTCTAACTGCAAGACAGGGACAGGACAACCCTTACCACGCAGCATGAGGACACCTGTGCACCTGTGCACAATGAACTTTGCTAGTTGGGGTGCACCCCGAGGGTATGATACCGGGGAGTGTGTTACCCTTCATAATTTTCCTAACATGGGCCAGGGCCCTTACAATGTACCTTGAGGACCATTGGGTACCAACACCCAATTATTATGTTTATGGGACGGGATCTTCCAGGATCTGGGGAAACTATGCACCATGCATAACGTATTGTGCTCCTGGGGGTGTACCCAGTAGCAAAATTATCCTTGGAGCGTGAAACCCACATCTTTGTTCTACAAGGGACAGGCCTCTCACAGCATACCGTGGGAGACCTTGTGCACCTTCAAGGCTCTGGACTTTGAACAAGTCATCAAGAGTAAACAATAGGCCCCTGATGCATCTCCAAGGACCCCGTGAAATTGTTTTCTAGCTCTTTTGCAGTGCTCTCAAGATGGAGTACAGGGCGAAGTCAAGATGGCATTCCTATCAAAACTGCGGGACCACGTGAGAAAGAACTAACCAACCCTTTTCTGCAAAAAGTTTGTATAAGTTGCAACCCTGTTCAGCGGCAAAGTGTAGACACACTTCTCCTTGGGACTGGCTCATCCGGACCTGGTCACTACTTGGTCCATCCTACTGCCACTTTGAGTTCCACCTAGGGGAGAAGCAAATGCCTGGTATCAAATCCTGGACTTTATTTCAGCCAGGGGAGCGGCTTGCCAAACCATATGGAGCTTCAGTTCTGCGGAGCTGTGACAAGTGGACAAGCTGTGGGCATTCAATGATTAGTTTGTGGGGTGTGCTACTGTCACGCTGGGCAGCCCGCAGACCAGGCCAGTCCCCTGTACTGAGGTGGGATGTTGAATATACACACCAACAGCAGAGGGAGTGGGTCCGGGATGTGGTTGTAGCGTGGCCAGGCCTGGGTTCAGATTCAGAATAGTCGTTGTACTTGCCGAGTTCAGGAGTATAGAGAGTTCCGTAGTCAAATCCGTTTCCGTGTCCAAGGGTCTGAGAGGTGAGCCAGAGAGGTAAGTCAGACAAGCCGGTTCAAATCTGTAGAGGTAAAGCCAAACAGGAGCACAACACAGTTTCCAGGCTACACAGGAAGCAAGGAGCAAGGAGAAAGTGACAGAGCAGGATATTTAAAGCGGTATCCACCAATCCGGATGGGGGCGTGACGAGGAGCAGCTCCAAAGAGGCTGGGAGTAACAGGGCTCAGTTGAGAATGCAGGAGGCGTGGAAAGAACTCCTGGGCTGAGCGGGGGCGGAGGCAGGCATGGCGCGCCTGTTACAAGTGCCAGGGATAGATGCACGCTCTGTAACACAGACGCGAGAATCCAAGATGGTGGCCGCAGCGTGAGTAGCAGGAAGTGCCGCATGCCGGCAGGGGAAGCGAGGAGGGGCAGAGGCAGCAGCAGCTGCAGTACTGGTAGTGGGTAAGGAGGGGTCACGTCGCAGGGGACGTCGCCCCAGATTCCTTACAGCTACTAAATTATTAGCGAAACGCAACCCAAACCACAAAAATGAATCTCATTCTCCTAGGTTGTTTCAATCATTTAGTGACTCGTCCCTATCCCAGAGATCTGCTACCTCTGATGTGTCCTCCTGGATGGACACAAGGTCCAGTAGTTCACATGAGCCCAGGGAACCCCTTAAATGGTGGGACCCCATGTTTGAGGGTTATGTCCCTTGTCTAAATATGAACAACTCCCCAGCAGGGGACAAACCGGTGCACAGCGAAGGGATGTTTGAATAATCAGAGGGATTTATTTAAATAAAAAACATTGACAAAAAAAAAGCACTGATACAGTCACTCTAACATGTTTCACACGCAGGGTGCTTTATCAAAGAGTGAATATGAGTCTCTGAGTTATGTTCTTATAGTCATCTTCGCACACCCATTTGAAATACCAGCCAATCACAACGTGATTGTGATATCCAACAGCTGTAAGAGGGGATGTGCCACAAGACATTCACTCAGTAAATACACAGGACAGAAAATCACAAACAGCAAATAATGGGTTAATCATAACCACAACAACATACAATGAGTTAAAATCAGAAAAAACTGCCTCAACAAATAAACAGCCATGCTTAATATATATATATATAAACCCTAATACTGAGTTAAGTTATGGTGAGTAAAAAAAGTGACAAAAACCCTCCACAGGAAAGCAAATATGCAAATATAGCTGTATGCTCATCTGCATGTCTTAGGCAGACCTGCCTAAGACATGCAGATGAGCATACAGCTATATTTGCATTTATATATATATATATATATATATATATATATATATATATATATATATATATATATATATATATATATATTGTATTAATTATATATTAAGAAAATACTAAATCTTGTAAATAATTGCATTAAGGTCCCCAGTGTAAAACCTGATCAGTAATTGAAACTATTCTTGTGAACCTAATATCAAATGTGCACATAACATAGAAACAATAATTAATGGACCTGCAGTATATTACATCAATATGAATTTGGAAATGACCTAATGTTTAATAATCATTATCATCTGAGATCAAAAATTTGGAGTTAATGTATATAAATTTAATAATTCATTTAATGTGAATAAATACAATCCTTGATTTTAGTTGAAAATATACAATGGAATTGATTAATCCCATCTATACCACTCCTATATATGTACTATAACTAAACTATGATGAATGTATCAATACTATACATCAAAGTTAACAAGTATAACCCAATACCAAAATTGAACCCTTATAAAATCTAAGTGAAATAACCACATCTGATAAATAAGCAGGTATAATATAATGTTAAAGTTTAAACTCTTATGGAATCAAGTTTGATTGAACCAATCTGGTAAGTATACAAATATAACATAATGTCAAAGTTTGAACATTTGTGGAATCTAATGTAATTCAGACATCAGAGAGGAATCTATTTAGTTGAGAAAATGTTTAAGTTCCCAATCCATTTTTATTCCTTTAGGATATAAAGGGGCCTATGCAGAGAGCAGCGAATTTTCGAAATTCGCCATTTTTTGGAGATAATCGCGCAGAAAACAGCAGAAAATGGAGATTTCCGAAAATCGCGCCAATTTTTCATTTCTATTTGTAAAACTCGCCTCGCGGCTGGCGAGAACCGCAATCTCGCCAGTTTAAAATATATCCGTATGCAGAGAGGCGCGAACGGCATCTAGCGGCTGTTCGCGCCAATAAAATGGCGCGATTGTCTCCGTTTTGCCTCGCCAAAAAAAACTGGCGCTCGCGGCCATTGCAAAGGGAAAAAAAAAGGCGCGAATTTGTTTTTACATGTTTCCGAAGCGCGCATCTCGCCAATTTAAACTCGCCAGACGCATCCATGTTAAACATAGCAGAATTCGCACTTTTCTGCATATGGAGATTAAAACTCTCCAAAAAAGCTCCTTTTTATGAAATTCGCCATTTTTAAAATTCGCTGCTCTCTGCATAGGCCCCAAAGTGTCTAAAACAAATATCCAATACATCTGAAGGAAAAACCTCTTCCTTGGCTAGGCTTCAGAACTGAGAGGAACCTTTCCTCTGCCAAGAATGCTGAAGGCCTTGTGACTGGATACACATTCTGCATCATATTGCAGCAGACTCCCGGGAAGCTTTCACGCACTGCCACTTGTTATCTCCGATTTTTATTGAACTTACAGGCCCGGTAAACGATGAAAGAAATGAAACGTAACGCAAGCCAGGTTTCAAATCCTTTGTCTCAATTTATTACTTATAGGGTAATGACTTTTATACCAGAAAAAGAAGATACTGATTAGAGGCGTAACATAGGGGTAACATAGGCGTAGCATAGGCGTAACATAGGAATGACCTGGGTGTGTCTTGGGTGTAGCTTTGATTAGAGGCGTGATTTAGGGGCAGGACATATTAGTGGCATGATTTTGGGACGTGATTCTCCCAATACAAGCAATGTCTGAATACATAGCTTATTCATTGTCTGTTATCAAAAGAGACCTTGAATCTCTAGCAACTAAGTTTTACTATTTTGCCTCTTTCAGAGAACCAGTCTTTTGTATTTTAACTCAAAGAGCAGGAAACTGACAATACAAAAAGTATCTTAACAATATCCTGAGCAGGAAGAAAAGAAATGTAATTTGGCAGAAACTGAGTGCATTAGGAATTATATTTCAGCAAAAGGCTGACTATAGAATCTTAACTAGTTATGATCAGACAAAATGGATGCTTAACACAAGTGTGGATTCTGGCCTGACCTACTGGTCCTAACAATTCCCTCCTTTCTGTTCTCTAAAAGAACAAATACCCTTACTTGGTACTCCTCTCTATGACTTAGAGCCTTGTAGGGACCAATAGAGACATATATATATATATCATTAAATATTTATAGAGATTAGAAAAATGGCTTACGTCTCAATATGTCACATAATTTAAGGGTAAGCTATTTGTGAGAATTGGTGGGGGCTAATTTCTGCTAAGAGCGACCGCACAAACATTCTTCTTGCATGCATCTTTCATACTGCATTTACTCAGAATGGCAAAATGGACCAAGATGGCTGCTATGGTCAAAATGGCTGACTTGTGATCCTTTCCTTGTGGTTGACTCACAGCCCTTGGTGACCTCCCACCTTCCTCATATCCAGTCTTCTCAGTCCCCCCATATCCTTAAGAGACAGTCTATTTAAAGAACAGAACAGTTAACCATTTCATAGTCCTGCTGGACAAAGATGTCCAAGTTGTGCATAATTTCATTCCTTTCCGGCCATTATATCAGCCTAGTTGATTTCTCCTTTGGTCTCTTCTTCTGGGGGACTGGCGACATCATCACCGCAAAGAGGCATAGCGTTGGTGGGGGTTGCAACGCACTTCTGGATCAGAGTTTTGCTGTACTTAACACATAGAGAGCAATGAGTAGGACAAACACACATACAAAAACATTCGCTAGCTTCGCTCAAAGCAAATCAATCCAACCACCAAGTCCCAATGCTCCCTGAATCCTGGATAAATACACAACATTGCACTTTAACTAGGGCGTATACATGCCCCTCCCTTTGAGGCTAAAATATAGTCTAGAGCTATTTTATTCTGCAGAGCCATTAATTTAAACTAAACCTATTCTTGGTTAAGTGAGTAAATGTCTGTGGTTGTATGATTGAGGATATCCCTGTAAACCTGTCATACAGTAACCCAAATCCTACATTTGGGAACAAATTCCCCAAAACTTATTCTTCCCATAGACTACCTTTTAGCACTTGTGTATTGGGTGTCTCTCTTCTGTTTCCAACTCTACCTGTGAGCAATTAACATAACCGTGTGTTTGACTGATAAAACATTCTCCCACCGGGATATCATTCTGCAGGGAGATTCTATTAACCTATAAATCCAAACAAAATAAACAGAGTTAAACAAATAATACCTTATACTATTTTGTCATCCTTATGGGACGCCACTTACACAAACATAATGGAGCATACATTGTAACTCAAAAATAATAAAAACCTGTAAAAATAAAAAGTTCAAAGTTCGTGTGTTGGTGCCTGGACTTTTTTGCCTATGACCTTTCTCCCTTGATGATTAGTGGTCAGAGAGTATTGTTTCCATCAAAACACTAATTTGCAGGCGCTATGTCTTTGTCTTTATTAGCTGTTTGTGCCTAGACTGGCACTATTTTGACGTGCGTGATGTTTATCCATGATGATAAGAATTTTTTTTAACTGAAATGCTGGTGATGAGTAGTATTTAAATGGCCTTTTCATCTGGGATGAAGAGCGTGCTTGCGTAGAAAATGCTTGACCATTAACCCGTCTCGCATAGGTGCACTTTCAGCTTTAACCTGTGCCTAGAAAGACTCAAAAATATATATTAGTTGCATGCAATACTTATTAATTGTTTTATTACCAATAACATGGTCCTTAATTCGTTCCTTTGAACTACTGATGGTCATAACTCATCCCATAAATGTCTCATAGGGAGAGATTTATACCTAGAAATAAATTCTTGTATTAATATGGTTACTACTATTATTAGCATCGCATATAAAAAGAGATATCTCCTATTAACGCTCCTCAAATTTTAAACTAAGCAACCACTGTGGACTTGACTTTGCTACAATCCAAGTTCCTAAAACTTGGTACCTCAGCCTGTGCCAAACCAATTGCTTCCATAATCAACTCTATCCTGTCTGCAGGCCATATCCCTAAGACCAGGAAAACTGCCAGAGTTGTCCCAATCTTCAAAAATGGGGACAAAAACACTGTCTCAAACTACAAATCAATCTCTCTTCTCCCAATACACACTTACTCTCATTCATACCTAACTGCCATCTGCCATTTTCTCTGATGCAAATGGTGTCAACCTTTTAGTCATTTAATACTAACTAATCTTAAAACTCGCCCCACAAATCAAGCATCCCAACAGCCTGCACTCATGGCTATTGTCCCACACCCACAGTCACTCCTGGCTTTCACCTCAAACTCTCCACTGTAACTATTCTGCTAAAAATGTGAAATGCCCTGTATATAATGTATACCCTGTTCACTTATGCAACTGCACTTGCAATTATAAAAAAAAAAAAATTCAAAGCACTTTTTTTTTCTTTCTGGGCAAACAGCCAGTTGTTCCAGGCTTTTTGCCAGAAACCTCAAAGTACGGATAGCAGATAACGGGTTTCGCTGTCTTATTAATCCCTCTCGCAGGGGATTGGAACATTAGTTTAATGTTAAATATGAAGCTTTCCACGCTGTCCTAAAACTGCATTTTGTATGGGCTTTCAAAAATTAAATAACGGGAATATTTCAAATTACTTATAAACACCAAGTCTATGCCTACAAGAGCATGCAACATTCTTCCACTCATTCCCCTGAATGCCTTCTGGAAGAAATCTCATATTCCTGCAAACTTCCATCAATACAAATTTATGCTATCCCATTTCAACTCTGCCCTCTCTTAAACTAAACAAAATCTCTTCAAACATGCAACAGTTATACCATGACTCAAAAACAGCAAGCTTGACCCTACCTGTCTTGTATGGCTTCTACACTGCTTATTTAACGGAGACAATTCTCACTAAAATAACTGATGACCAACATGCTGCTAAAGACAGATATCATTACACTCTGCTCATATTACTCAACCTCTCTGCAGCATTTGCCACCACGGACACCCTCCTTTGAAGCGCTATGCACATTAATGGCGTTATATACATATATAATACAATATACTAATTCAAACAGTGCTTGTGAGCTTTTACCAGCATTTTTAAACAAAAACATTCCCAAACATATCTTAATCCTGTAGAAATAACATTGAAATGTGTTATCTTACTGATTACACACAATACAGGACACACAACACAAAAACGTCTCTCATACACAGCCAGCTTCACAGAAATAAACAGATGAGAAAACAGTTCTACATTACCATGTTCTCATAAATAAAAATGCTTAAGCACAGAGCTAGTTAATTTTAATGTGAATGCTTCACATTCTTTAAACTGTAAGGGAGAGGCTGTGCCCCTCCTTTCATTAAGATAGAAATACTGCAAACGAAAAGAAATGTGTCCGGTTTAAAAAGTATCCGCCTGGCCAGGATGAATAAACCTTTCAAACTATAACCAGGGACAGAGCTGAATATACTCCATTTTTGTTGTGAGGTATTTCTCTCCTATATTCGGTGTACACCTTTTTAAAACCTTTTTAAAATTTAGATTTCATCATGAGCAACTAATATTCATATTTTTTTGTAATTATCTGCAAATGCATGGATGGCGACCTATACACATATGATAATCAGCATGACCCACAGTATCTTTCACACAAGAAGTCATTTAGGAAAAAATTCATCAGGGTTACAGGGTTACAAACAAAGTCTTTTACATAAGATAACTTTTTTTTTTTTTTTTTTACAGAGACTTGCACTCTGAGCCCCCATGGGCGAAACAGCACTTCCCTGCTTCTGACTGATAGTGGCACACTCTCTGCCAATGACCAAAACCACCACAATTAAAACAGACACCATTATTCTGAGCTATTCTTCCTGATTGATTTCTGGTACCAGCATAAACCATTAGTAGCTTACAGAAAAACAGCTAAATTATGACAAATAATTGCAGATAAATAATAATACAATTCTTATACTTTACACAATATACAATGGTCGTTCAACTAGATCAGAGATAACAGTCCAGTCGTGCACAAAATTTTCTGGACTCCAACCAAAAATTTTGTCAAGGGACTCTAACCCAATCCACAGTCACAATTCAGAAATTATCTGGACTCTAACCAGCATAATTTATGTACTGAATTCCCAGAGGGGGAGTGAAACAATGTAAAAATCACATATACTCACTTGCCGCCTTAGTGAATTCCACTTCTTTAGGGAACGAATTCCCAAAAAGGGGTAAGACAGAAATAAAAAAAATCTACTAATTTAGGGTTTGAATCCCCAGAGGTGGTGAGACAGAAAAAAATCTCATATGTACTTACCACCTGTGGAATCCACACTTCTGGACGCCAAGGGTCTCATACTGGATCGGGTGACACTGGTAATATAATACGGATAAAATGTATATCTCGTACCTATCCCAGTGAGACCCAATCCTACTTCTAGACACCAAAACTGAAGGAAAAACCTCTTCCTTGGCTAGGCTTCAGAACTGAGAGGAACCTTTCCTCTGCCAAGAAAGCTGAAGGCCTTGTGACTGGATACACATTCTGCACCATATTGCAGCAGACTCCCCAGGAAGCTTTCACGCACTGCCACTTGTTATCTCCGATTTTTGTTGAACTTACAGGCCCGGTAAAAGATGAAAAAAATGAAACGTAACGCAAGCCAGGTTTCAAATCCTTTGTCTCAATTTATTACTCATAGGGTAATGACTTTTATACCAGAAAAAGAAGATACTGATTAGAGGCGTAACATAGGCGTAATGTAGGCGTAGCATAGGCGTAACATAAGCGTAACCTGGGTGTGTCTTGGGTGTAGCTTTGATTAAAGGCGTGATTTAGGGGCAGGACATATTAGTGGCATGATTTTTGGACGTGTTTCTCCCAATACAAGCAATGTCTGAATACATAGCTTATTCATTGTCTGTTATCAAAAGAGACCTTGAATCTCTAGCAACTAAGTTTTACTATTTTGCCTCTTTCAGAGAACCAGTCTTTTGTATTTTAACTAAAAGAGCAGGAAACTGACAATACAAAAAGTATCTTAACAATATCCTGTGCAGGAAGAAAAGAAATGTAATTTGGCAGAAACTGAGTGCATTAGGAATTATATTTCAGCAAAAGGCTGACTACAGAATCTTAACTAGTTATGATCAGACAAAATGGATGCTTAACACAAGTGTGGATTCTGGCCTGACCTACTGGTCCTAACAACATCTCTCTGCGATTTAGAGAGTTGAGTCTATCACCTCCTCTGATGTGTGAAGCTACATGTTCCACCCCTGTAAAACTGAAGTTCTTAATTCCACCTTTCTCACAACTTGAGAAATGTCTGGAAACAGGATGAGATATATCTTTTTTCTTGATAATTCGTACATGTTCTGAAATCCTTGTTTTTAGAGGCCTTATTGTTCGGCCCACATAGCGTTTGCCACATCCACAGGAGACTGTATATATGATATAGCTTGTGTAACAATTTATAAAAGATTGTATCTTGTAACTCTCATTTAAATGTGTACCTCTTATCCTCTTTAAAGGTTTGGCATATTTACAGAAGTTACAGTAACCACAGGAGAAAAAGCCCTTTGGAATACAACGAATATTTTGATATTCATCATCAGAGCGGAAAAGGCTGGGGGATATTGAGGTTGCAATTGTGTTAGCTTTTCTGAAGACCACGCGGGGTCCTCTCTTTAGAATTGATTTAAGATCATCATCTAGTCTCAATGTATTCCAAAGTTTCTTCAAAATAGTTGTAATTTGAGTAGCTTGTCTACTGTATTTCGTAATAAACAATGGATTTTGCAACTCTTGTTTGTTGGTTTTCTTGAATACTGTTTTTTTGCACACCAATAAGTCCTTCCTGTCAGAATATTTGGCTTGTTCAAACGCTGAATACTTCTGGCTGTGACGTGGAGTTGTGAGAGCCACTACAGAGCTGAGTTTAGCAACGCGGGAGGCGTGGACACCACACTAGACATCAACAGTGCCGTGAGAGATGTGCCAGTCGAGGATTACTCCCTGATCTAAGGCGTGCAACAATTATTTGTTATACCAGATGCTCCCCCCCTCTCCAACAGCCCATTTGCCAAGTCGTGAGTACTATTATCCATTGATGAGTGTTCTGTTACTATACAGCGGAACTTCTGCCTTATTTTCTTATCTGTGAGTGACTCTTGAGCACTGGTTTCCTAGAGCACAATATGCTCTGATATCTCCCTTGTCTAAATAGAACAAGACTACTGCTTGTAAATGGTTCTATTGTGGATCACAAGTGGGAGGAAGGCCAACTATCCAGGAAGAGATAGCAGAAGCCCTCTGCAAGCAGAGGGGTGAGATAAATTTGGGAGTAGGAGTCCTCAAGTTTCCCTCCATCTTCTATCAGGCGGTTGAGTTAAGTGAACTTCCGTTCTGGGGATTACCTGGTAAGGGATATGGCCATAAGATTCAGAGGTTAAGGGCTCGATGCAGTAAGCCCCGATAAAATATTTTCGGCAAGTGTGGTGGATAGGTGGCAGATAGGGCTTTTTTTGGCGATTTGCCCTCGCGGTATTCAGTAAGGGCCGAATCCTTCCGATCCCTGCCTAATCACTGCGAAAGCAAAGCTGCCGATGAGCCTGTGCCGATACAGCCTGGCTCCCGATAAGCCTTCCGATAGGCCTTGTCTGCCGATAGATGTTTGCAGCAGAGAGAGACAAGCCGCTCTCTCAGCGCAAACATCGGCAAAAAATAAAGTATTTATAAACAACTTTTACTGATAGTTTACATGTGCAGGGGGTCTCCGGAGCTGAACCGCATTGATTTCAGATCCGGGGACCCCCTGCTTCCCGAGATACAGGCCCCTTTATGAGGTGCCGGTATCCCTCTGCATTTAAGGTCCCGATCACGTGACCGCGGTATGTAAACAAAGCAGAGGGATACCGGCACCCCCTAAAGGGGTCTGTATCTCGGGAAGCAGGGGGTCCCCGGACCTGAAACCAAAGCGCTTCAGCTCCGGAGACCCTCTGCACATCTACACTATGAATAAAACACACATATCAATAAAGACTCGTTCCTTACCTTTGCCGGTATCTGCTACGGTAGCGAAGCAGCATGAATATTTATTTAATAATACTGTACATTGAGCAGGGGGTCCCCTGAGCTGAACCGCATCACTTTGTGGACCATGGATTAAGGCAGAATAGCATGTTTATTGGGTACATTTGCCCCCAATAAACATTGCAATAAACAACAATAAATACATAAACAACAATAAATACATTAAATACATATAGTACTCACCAGCCATGTCCGGCTGCCACGATGAAGGCCATCCTCCTCTTCATCCTGCCCATGGCCCCCTCCGCTGCTGCAAAACAGACACAATTATGAAAACATCCAATGTAATGTCCCCTAACCCCTTAATCACCATAGCGGTTATTAACCGCTACAGTCATTAAGGGGTTAACCCACCCTCACCCACCCACCACTCGGGACGCCTACATACCCTCCCACACTAACCCCCCAACCTGTGTGGGCCTAACCACCCTCACCCACTACCCACAAGGGAGGCCTACCCACATACCGTTGGGGAACCCCCCCCCAACCCCAGTACCCACAATAAAAACAATACAGTGACCCACAATAAACATCATAATATTTAATAAATACATTACCCACCCCCTGTGCCCCCCCATAAATACAAGATTTATCCCTTTACAAACAGGGTTCATAACGCAGCCCCACGCGAGTCCCCGGTGGGCTGGCGGGGCACCTGACAGACCACCAGGGTACCAGCAGTCCTTTTCAAACAGGTTCTGGAGGCCTGCTGGTGGGTCCCGCCAGCACCATGTCCCCCAGGTGGTCTCCTTGGGTCACCGTGTGCCACAATTGGGTCCCCACGGTAGGCCCAAGGATGTCTGGGAGCCCCGGGTCAGACCCACAGGTGCCTGCGGGGCCTCGGGTGGTTCCCACGGGTGTCTGGGGAACTCACGGGTGCTCACTATGGGTCCGCGGTGCCCCCACAGAAGTGGGACCACCGCTTCATCCCCGCATGTGTCACCCGTGGAACCACCAGCATGGTACCCGTGAGATACCCGAGGAGACCTGTAGGTGGTCTCCAGAGGTCCCACGCGGAACCACGGAACAAACCCTGAATGTAAAAAAAATAAACCTGGCCTATACATTCAATACATTCCCTCCCCCCCCCCCCCAACACCTACAGTACAATAATGTGCAAAATAACTATTATCCAGATAGGTATAATAGATTATTTGCCCATTATTAAAAACATTAACTAGCATATTCAAATAAATAAAGTACTATTGACTTCATAAAGAAGAAGTCTCTGTCGCCAGCAACATCCTTGTCTTGCCCACAAAATACATAGCCAAAACAAAGCCAATACATTGTAATTGCATTCAGATATCAATTAACCCCTTAAACACCTTATTGGATAATAACCCTAACCCTGACCTCAAGAACACAATACAATATCAACAATTTACATTGTAAAATACTTTAAACACACAATAAAGCAAAGCAGCATAGACAAATTATTTAAAAACACATCAAATCAAGCTTTTAAAACAACATAATTTCTTACCCTGTATGTATATATATCTCTAGACATACATACATACATACATACAGTGGCAAGAAATTATATACCACCAAAAAAAAAACACATGTTGAAAAAGCTTTTAAAAAAATTAACAAGTTAAATAAAATACATTTCTTTAGTTCACTTACCATTACTTGGCCCCACCGACTCCCGTTGCGCACCTTACTCACGTACAAAACCACCAGGCACAGGAACCCATAAAATAAAAAACCATAAAATAATAAACATTACACTAAAAATCCAAATCAATCCACGGGTCTTCTACTTGTAGTCCATCTTCATCTGTATTCTTCTTTCTTCTACCTTCTTCCGGGGTCTTCTTCCTGTCTTCGGGCCACGCCCTGTCCTTCTTCTTCTGTAGGAGGTCCTTCCTCCTCGGCGTATGGCTTCAAAATGAGACGACATAGGCTTTTAAAGGCCTATGACGTCACATTTTCGTCATGGTTCTCACGGTCCTGATTGGGCCGTGAAAACCATGTGTTTTGGTCGATAAAAAAAAAATGATGACGTCACTTAAAAGCAATGAAAGCACAGCCAATCAGAATGGCTTTGCTTCAATTGCCTTTAAGATGACGTCATGAAAAGAAACATGGCCGTCCCCACATGGTACGGTAGCCAATTAGAGCGTGGGAACTCCATCCCTACTCTGATTGACTGTAGCATACCATGTGACAGATGCTTGGGGGAGAAAGGATGTGACGTCATTGAAAGCCTGTCACATGGTACGGGAGCCAATTAGAGCGTGGGAAGTCTATCCCTACTCTGATGTTTCTTTTCATGACATCTGTGGGGGCACAGTGGACCCGTAGTCTGCGGGGATGAAGCTGTGTGGTCCCACTTCTGTGGGGGCACCGCCGACCCGTAGGTGCGAGGATGAAGATGTGTGGTCCCACTTCTGTGGGGGCACAGCGGACCCGTAGTGAGCACCCGTGAGTTCCCTAGACCCCCAGTGGGAACCACCCGAGGCCCCCGCAGACACCTGTGGGTCTGACCCGGGGCTCCCAGACATCCTTGGGCCTACCGTGGGGACCCAATTGTGCCCACGGTGACCCAAGGAGACCACCTGGGGGCCATGGTGTTGGCGGGACCCACCAGCAGGCCTCCAGAACCTGTTTGAAAAGGGCTGCTGTTTATGTATTTACAATGGGCACATTCACTATTATCCCTTTGTGGATAATAGTAATTGTGGCCATTACTATACTGTATGTTGGGGGGGGTTATTTCTTTATAAGTATGTATGTGTTTAGACTTTAATTTTTGGGGGGGCACATAATTTGTACTGCAGGCCTGCGGGTAACACTCGAGGGCCCCCGCCGGCCTATAGTATCATTGATGTGCATATATGTGTATGTTAGGGGTTGTTGGGTTATATATATATATTTATTTATTTATATAGAGATATTTATTTATTTATATTTATTTATTTATTTATTGTGGGACTGGTGTGTGTGATTATTTTTTATTGTGGGTAGTGGGGGTGCGTGAAGGGGGTATTAGCCCCAACGGTGGTTGTTTAGGGCTTGCGGGGGGCTAGCGGGAGGGCTTAACCCCTTCATGACTGTAGCGGTATTAACTGCTACGGTTGTGAAGGGGTTAAGTGCACCCGCAACCCCCCGCAAGCCCTAAACTCACACCCAGAGCCAAATACCCCATTCACCCACCCCCGCTACCCACAATAAAGCTGGCACGGTGGGTTAACCCCTTCATTGCCTTAGCGGTTAGCCGCTAAGGTAATGAAGCGGCCTGTACATGCATTGTTCCTGCCTCGGATGCATGCCGGGGGCCTTCGGTGCTGATATCAGCTCCAGAGACCCCCGGCATCAATCACAGACAGGAAAAAGGGCTGATTTTTTCTTAGTGTCGCCCTTGCCGATGCTTCTCCTCCACCAACTTGCCAACTTTAGTAGCGGGAGAAATTCCCGATAAACTCTCCATTCCGGAGTGCCGATCAGCACCGAAAAGCTGATCGGGGCTTCCGGAATTCAGCCGGGTTCAAAAAGTGCCGATAAGTGGCTTATCGGCAGCCGGATCCCGATAATTTGTTATCGGGATGAAAAGTTGCCGATAATTCCCACTTATCGGCACTTACTGAATACGGAGGGCAAAAAATGCCGAAAAAATGCCGAAAAGCCTTATCGGGGCTTACTGCATGAGGCCCTAAGTAGAGCTGACCATGCTATTCTCCATAGGTGTCGTCAATCTCACGTTTATTCTTTCCCGTATGTGCCTTAACCCATAATGGACGAAATAGATCAACACCGTCACGAGTGGTTGAGGATAGCGGTCATTGAGAATCTTAAGACCAAAACATGTGAGGACAGGTTCATTAAGGATGGTAAGGTTCATTCTGTAATGGAGGAATGGCTTGTGGGCACCGGTATTTCTAAAGTCAGAGCAGAGTTTAGACAGTGCCGTGGTCCTTATTATATCTGGACCATGTTATTTGATGGGAGGGTAGTCAAGAAACCGGACCCAAAACATTATAAGTGAGGGTTTTCTTTGGAAGAATGTTATCTAATTATCATTGGTGTCCTCACTTGATGATAAGGATTGTTAGTCTGCATACGGTATAAGGTTATTTGTACATCTGCTTTAACCAGATTTTGTTTACAGAAACCAGATGGATTAATGGTACCCACATTTGATCCAAGCAAGGAGGTTTGGTGTTTCATCTACGGGAGAATATAGCCATGGCTGGTCCAGCTATCTCTCTACCTTCCTTGTCACGTAAGATCTAATAAGATGTAGACAGTGACAGGCTATCCTATGGGGTTTTCCCCCTCCTCATACTGACTTCCTGAGTGAAAGGAGTGGAGATGACATAGGGATCTGTGATAGCCAATTGTGGTACAGATACTGGGCCCTCCCTCTTTGAGCTTAAGAAGGAAGTGCCTAAATTATAGAATGAAGTTCATCCCCTTAGGGGTAGACCTTCAGTTGGATTCCAGCCTGCCTCCCGGCTGGGAGGGAGACATGTGCTCAGCCTCATTGGCTGAGGGCAACAAGCTACTCTAGCCAGGCCTCAATATTACCCGCAGGCCAGTACCATCCACAAGTCCGAGAATTATGCTATCAAATGAATCATATGCTGTAAAGACACTGTCAGTGGCTGCTACAATAAAGGTCATCCTCATTTATACTTCTGGCTCGGCGGCAGTCTGTTGGACAGAGGTATTGGGGGTAAATGTTGTCATGGTGGGTCGGCCTTCAGCCCTACTGAACCCACTATGTCTAGAGGCACTGACACCAAGAGGACAAGAACCAGCGGATATCAAAAAAGACTGTCCTGTGCCCCCACACTATCGGTGGCATCTCATCTCTCCTGTTCCCTCGCAGGTACTCAGCACTACATCAGCGTTGGCCTACGCAAGTTCTCCCAGAGGGGGGGGGGGGGACAGGTGCTACATGTATTTAGTTAAAGCAACAAGCAAGAGGATACCACATACATGCTTGCAAATAAAGGTACCCAAAGAAGCCAGTTGGTGAACACCTAGTGGTATATGCTGACCGTGCTCCATGGATGTGAAGAACATATATGAGCAGCAAGAAAAGAATCCCATAAGGAGCACTCGGGTTACCAAAGAATGATTAACAATTTATTCATGAAAAAAGTGTAAAAACAGGAGAGAGAAAATAAATATACAGGGAAACTCCTCCACGCACATAAATGGACAAGAGGTGACTGGACAAATAATAAGGCGTGCTATGCACTAAGCAGTGATAAGTCGTTTTAAGAGCGCAAAGTGCTCGTAGAACGTGAAGTTCCACCGAGAGCTATTCACTAAGCCGCACAAACAGGCACTTTGCGCTCTAAAACTGACTTTTTCCTGGAAATTTTTCAATGTCCAACTTTGCTCGTACGATCACCTGTTTGCGCTGAATCCTGCCCTTCTGCGGGATTCACTAAGCAACGCAAACTGATAGTACGTGAAAGTTGCGCTGAATAAAGCTCACCAGCTAAAGGCTGGTGATAAAAAAGCAGGACTTAGAAAATATTCTTTGTTTACCTTTTTGCAGGCGCAAAACCAATACAACAGGCCGGTGGGTGTCCCCGGCTGACCCAGCAGTGGTCCCGGAGGGAGGCTAGGGGTTGCGCAGGTGTCCCCGGCTGACCCCGCGGCCGTCCCAGGGTCCCCGCGGGAGTCCCGGGGTACCCGCGGGCCTGCGGTACCAATGTTGTGCCAACAAAAATACTAAACAATATTTCTAACTAAATACACCCCCCTAACACATACAGTACAATAATGTGCAAAATAACTATTATCCAGATATGGATAATAGATTGTTTGCCCATTATTAAACACTGCATTAGCATACCTAAATAAAGTCAATAAAAACAGCAGCCAGCAAATCCAATGAATACAAGCAGTAACAATATCAACAATTATTTAATTAAACCATTAACCAATGAAACCAATTAATTCCTAAACCAACTGAAAATGAATAGTAACACTGACCAATCATACCAATTAATTACAACAACATTAATGAATGTAACCATTAAAAGACAAATAAATACATTCAAACAATCTCTGAAAGAACCATAAAACGCATTAGCCAACATAATACAACATTACCTACAAACGAACACCAATCGCAAACATTTTATTACATTAAGCAGGAAAAATACAAACAATTGCATCCACATAAGAAACTGACATTAAAAAAACCAACAGCAATACCAAGCCATAAATGCCCCCCAAATATTGTAATAATAATGTATTAATCTGTACCCTAAAGTGGTACAGATTAATATACTGTATTATCAGTCAATGTGCCTCCCCCAAAAAATCAACAATCACATCCAATGAAAAAGCCTGTAAAAAAAGACATTAACAAACATTCAATATATTACTTACCATTAGAAGCGGTGGCCCTCCGACTCCCGGGGTAACAGGAAGCTCACGTACCTTGAAGGCCTCCAACAGCATCCGATGCCATCTGCCATGAAGATCCGGATCAGGTACCCAAATCTTCTTTTTTCTTTCTTTAATCACCTTCTTCTATCTTCATCTGTCACCATTTCTTGATCTTCTTTATCTTCTTTCTTCATCTGTCAATCGAAAATACCCCATGTTAAATCCCAGCCGATGCTGTCTCGTCGGCTTCTTGGGCTCAATTGAGGCGTCACGGACTTAAATAGGGCTTGTGACGTCACATTTAGCCTCAAAATGGTTAACAGCCACCTGATTGGCCTGATGTGCAGGGGGTCTCCGGAGCTGAACCGCATTGGTTTCAGGTCCGGGGACCCCCTGCTCCCCGAGATACAGGCCCCTTTATCTGGTGCCGGTATCCCTCTGCATTTAAAGGTCCCGATCACATGACAGCAGCAAATAAACCAAGCAGAGGGATACCGGCACCCCCTAAAGGGGCCTGTATCTCGGGGAGCAGGGGGTCCCCGGAACTAAAACCAAAGCGGTTCAGCTCCGGAGACCCCCTGCACATCTACACTACGAATAAAAATGTATTTTAAATGTATTTATTTCTATTCATGTATTTTTTATTTATTTAGGTTTATTAATTAATTGTGCTGCTGCTGTGTGTGAATTTTTTTTATTGTGGGTAGCGGGGGTGTGTGAAGGGGGTATTAGCCCCAACGGTGGTTGTTTAGGGCTTGCGGGGGGGTAGCGGGTGCACTTAACCCCTTCACGACCGTAGCGGTATTAACTGCTACGGTCGTGAAGGGGTTAAGTGCACCCGCAACCCCCCCGCAAGTCCTAAACTCACACCAAGGGCCAAATAACCCCTTCACCCACCCCCGCTACCCACAATAAAAAAAATTCACGCACAGCAGCCCCACAATTACTAAATAAATCTAAATAAATAAATAAATAAATAAATACATGAATATAAATAAATATATTTATATATATATATATATATATATATATATATATATATAGCTATATATATATATATATATATATATATATATATATATATATATATATATATATATATATATATATACAGTATGTACACACACATGATGAACCAATATACAAATAAATGTAGAAGGGTTATCAAAACCATACTGTACTACAAATAACACTTCTCCATACAGACACACTACATTACAATGAATTTCCTTTAATAAACCTAACTGATCTTACAATCTAAATCATCAAATGCCAATGAAAAACCTCACATTCCAAACAATACATTGCATTTATATTGTATTTATGATGCATAATGAATGTGAACAATATCATTGCAAGCTAAATACAAATACTGTACTCCAAACAAGTCAACTATTTTAACCAATCAAGTAAACAAAAATCAATATATAAGTACCAACCTGAAAACAAAATTTAAAACCAAGGCTAACCCTTACAATACCAAGGATTACATCTATCTAATTGTAAAAAACATTATACTGTACACACATTGAAGCATTGCAATAAACAACATACAGTACAGTACATCCCCTGAATCTCCCTGCCTTGAGTGTAATCTGTTTAAAGCCCCCTCCCCCCTAATTTTTCTGTTAAATCTCCCTGCCTTGATTGTAATCTGTATAAAGCCCCCTCCCACTATTGTGTCTGTTAAATCTTCCTGCCTGTGTTGCTGTGAGTGCAGTTTATGTAAATGTGGGGAGGGGGAGTGGGTTATAACCCCACCTCCTTGACTGTGATCTGTGTAAAGCCCCCTCCCCCTAATGTGTTTGTTAAATCTCCCTGCCTGTGTTGCTGTGAGTGCAGTTTATGTAAATGTGGGGAGGGGGGTGGGACCCTATGTGCATACTGTGAGGTCTAACCACCCTCACCCACTACCCACATACCGTTCCCCCCCATCCTGGCCATGGCCCGCCGCTTCTGCAAAACAGACACAAAAATTAAAACATCCAAAGTAATGTCCCCTAACCCCTTAATCACCATAGCGGTTATTTACCGCTACAGTCATTAAGGGGTTAACCCACCATCACCCACCACTCGGGATGCCTACATACCCTCCCACACTAACCCCTCACCCCGTGAGGCCTAACCCCCCTCACCCACTACCCACAAGGTTGGCCTACACACATACCGTTGGGGAACCCCCCCCCCACCCCCAGTACCCACAATAAAAACAATAGTAACCCACAATAAACATCATTATATTTATAAAAAATATTACCCACCCCCTGTGCCCCCCCATAAATACAAGATTTATCCTTTTAAAAACAGGGTTCATAACGCAGCCCCACGCGAGTCCCCGGTGGGCTGGCGGGGCACCTGACAGACCTACAGGGTACCTGCAGCCCTTTTCAAACAGGTTCTGGAGGCCTGCTGGTCGGTCCTGCCAGCACCATGGCCCCCAGGTGGTCTCCTTTGGTCACCGTGGGCCACAATTGGGTCCCTACGGTAGGCCCAAGGATGTCTGGGAGCCCCGGGTCAGACCCACAGGTGTCTGCGGGGCCTTGGGTGGTTTCCACGGGGGTCTGGGGAACTCACGGGTGGTCACTATGGGTCCGTGGTGCCCCCACAGAAGTGGGACCACACATCTTCATCCCCGCACCTACGGGTCAGCGGTGCCCCCACAGAAGAGGGACCACAAAGCTTCATCCCCGCAGACTACGGGTCCGCGGTGCCCCCACAGATGTGTCACCATCCCCGCATGTGTCACCAGTGGAACCACCAGCCTGGTACCCGTGAGATACCAGAGGAGGTGGTCTCCAGAGGTCTCACGCGGAACCGCGGAACAAACCCTGAATGTAAAAAAAATAAACCTGGCCTATACATTCAATACATACAGCCCCCCCCCCCCTAACACCTACAGTACAATAATGTGCAAAATAACTATTATCCAGATATGGATAATAGATTAATTGCCCATTATTAAAAACATTAACTAGCATATTCAAATAAATAATAAAGTGCTACTGACCTCATCAAGAAGAAGTCTCCGTCGCCAGCAACATTCTTGTCTTGTCCACAAAATACATTGCCAAAACAAAGCCAATACATTGCAATTACATTCAGATATCAATTAACCCTTAAACACCTTACCGGATAATAACCGCAAAGGTAATTAAAGGGTTAAGCCACACTGGCCCGATACCCACCCTTCACCCTTGAATTTCTACAGTTGCTTCATCATGCAACTATATATATATATATATATATATATATATATATATATATATATATATATATATTGTGACAAACGCCCCTCTTTTGTAGTGCTGACGTCTGTCTGGGTTCTTCCCGACACAGTCTTCTAGGGTTATTTAATACAAAAACAAGATCATGCAAAGTATTAAGCTGCTTAACTCAGGCTTCTGCCTGCTTTATTTTCATCCAAGTAAGGTACTGCAGCTTTAACATGTGTAGGTTAGAGGTACTCAGATACTTTCATTCAGCAGTTCACTCATTTCATTGTTACAGTATTTCCCACACTGTTATTTCAAGTAAAAAGAAACCAAATTATATAAACAAAATCCTATCCCTTTCAGGGATCTAACTACACATCAAAATCAGTCTCTCTAACAGCTGCTGGCCAACTAAACTGGTTCCCCAGCTTAAAACAATGCTCTCTCATTTAGGGTCACAAGATACAGCACAGTCTTTTAGCAACAGCAGTAACCATTTGTTTGTCTTATCTGTTTGGGGTGTCCAGGCAAATCCTCTGGTACTGTGATACGTGGAGAGGCCGTCAACCTCGATACTGGATGCAGGAGAGTAGCGACACCCCCAGCCCCCAGGCTCCAAGGAGAGAGAGAGAAATGCAAAACCTCTCTGCTCTAAATACCTGTGCATGTGATTAGAAGAGCAGGTGAGGGAGAACTAGAGCCATTGTAATCTGTGGTCTGGATTTTCCATCCAGCTGCCTGAGTTAATGGGAAGCTGTGGAACGGATCATTAACTATTCCTGCACTTTCTGCTCTAAAATGGGGCAGAAAGCTGCCTAACATCTTTGGACTATGTCACATATCCCCCTCCCCAGCTCACACCTACTGGGGTGAGCGGCCATGGACCTCACTGGGGTGAGCGTCCTACCTGAAATACTTGAGCTAACTCCTCAGTACAACATTAAGTATTTACATGACACGAATATGAACTTTTCCCACGGCAATTATGGACAATAGGTTTCGTCATAAGAGACTATATTTGGCAAACATATTTTGTTGCTCTCTATTAGGGAACTATTTTGAAAAATAAGTGTCTAGCACACATTCTTACAACCCAGGATATGCTAAATATATTCAGAAAACCAGACAATTTCTATTACCTCCCTGGGTTGTTCTACTCTAGAATATGAACCTCATTATATAATTTACCAACTGAAAGGGCCATCAACCCTGTATATTAATTTGTAGTTTAGCTACATTTTCAACACAGAGAACCAATATAACATTGTAATATTGACAAAATGCTTATTTGCATAGTTAAGTGTCCGTGACATAGTCCACACGTGTAATAACAAAAAAAATATCGGTCAATTCCCCAAACTTTTTTTTTTTTTTTTTTTTTTTTTTTTGACTTCCAGTCTATTGCATCCTTTGACTTTATTTCATAGCCCGCTGCAACCTGCAAATGACTGGACTGTTTCTTTAGCTTCTGATGAGACCCTTGGACCAGATTCTCCTTGGCTCCACAGTGTGGTCCAGATTGGTGAGATATGGAACTATTCAGGCGCCGTGTTAACCTTCGTTGTTTTTTCTTTTCAATCTTTGATTTCCCTTTTGTGGCCATTACCAGGCCTTTGGGTTTTGGAGACCTAGTTGCCTCTGTACAAACGTAGTCCATATTAACCACGTCATCAGGATCTGTCAACAAGTTTGTGTTTTCAGGAACTGCCACCCACTTGGCTAAAACATCTTCTGTGGTGTCCTGGGTGTGTCCACTAGTTTGATAATCTTCTGGACAACGTAAATGAAATTGAGGATCTGGATTTTTGAATTCCAGATCAGGGAGTATATTCTCAGGAGGGTGCCTATCTGTTTCTGGAATAACAGCAGCACAATCAAAGTCAATTCTTTCTCCTTCCTCTTTGTCATCAGTGAGGGCATTGAGTTTACTTTCCCTGGTCTCCTTTTGTGACCGTGTCTCTTTTAGCCTTGGAATCTCTTTCTCCAACTTCATCTTTATAGCAAATCGTAATATTGCAACAGCATTGAAGATACACGTATAGGAACGTACAGCTTGCTTGGTTAGGAGGTAGGATTGATAGCCCGACTGAACCACTTTAGCCGCTTCTCCCATGTCCGTCATCTGTTTCAGAGCGAGGTTTAACTCTGTTTCATTTTCTCTATTCTTGACCTGCAGCTGCAGGTGCTCCTTCCGGGTCTTATCCAGCTCCAGCTGCAGCCGGGCCCCCTCATTTGCCGTGTGGTCCAGCTGCTTGTAGATATCGGCCATCTCGCTTTTATAGCGCAGTGTCAGGCAAACCACCTGACAGACGGACACCTCCTCTCTCTTGGCGCACTGTATCTCGCGCTCAGCCATCTGCTTCTGCAGCTCTTCAACCTGATCGTGCCAGACCTCCCTCAGGGTCTTCACCTCTTTCTGGTGCTTGCTCTGGGTGTGCATCAATGCATTCTGTAGTGCTTCCTGCACTTCTAATTTTTCCTGAGTCAACTGTTTCTTTACTTTTTCTGCTTGGTCAGTCAAATCTGAATTTTCCAATTTCAGAGTCTCATTTTCTTGCTTTACAGTCTCTAACTCACTTAGGGCAATCTCATAGGTTTGCTTCAACATTCCCAGCTCTGTGTTCAGACCGTGGCCCTCCAGGCGTGAGTTTTGCACCTCTGTGCTGAGCGTGTGCACCTCTTGTAGAGCCTTCCCGTATTTCTGTTTTAGGATAGCAATCAATTTGTCAGACTTAATCTGTTTTTCATCCATGATGGCAATTACGGTGTTGGCCTTTTCCAGCCTAGTCGTCACCTCTTCCAGCTCACTCCGTAAGAGAGACTCTGTTTTCTTCAAAGCCTCGCACTCCTGTAAAGCTGGAAGTATACACCTCTGTAACTCGGCGTTCGCTTCTCGCACCTTATTGTTACATTCTTGCTCCTTCTTCCAACATTCTCGCTCCTTCATCAATCCCTGCCGCAGGACTTCATAATCATGGCGGGCAGCTTGGAGTGCAGAAACCAAAGCCTCTTTATCCTGGTTCAAGGATTCAGCTTCCCTTTGCTCCTCCTTTTCCTTTGCCACTGTTCCCGTGACAATTCTGCCGGTCACTCCGGTCTGCAGCACATCTCGGCGCCTTTCTGACGCATGTCCTGACAGCGCAGGTTCAAGTGGCTCGGTCACTTCCCCTGTGACTTGAGGAACAGTTTTCTTTTTCTTCTTTCTTTTTGCTTTATTAGCTCCAGAGATATCAGTGGTACTGGGCACACGCTCACTGGTATCAGCTTCCACATCTTGCTTGCACTCACAGGGCATTGCTTGCTTTTGCAGCTGTTTGTCTTTGAAAATTTTGGGGCACATATCTTCCATGTGACCTACTTTATGACAGGCCCAGCATACTAAATTCATCTGTGGGTACGGCTCTCCTCCAGGGGCCACATACGAGTCATCATCATCATCATCATCATCGTATGGCCTGAAGGGACACTGTTTTTCATGATTATGTACATTACAAAACAAACATTTCACGTCGGCCATTTTAGAAGCCCGGCAGGGACAATTTGCTAGCTGCAATTTCACTCACTTCAGCAACTTGCATACAGTACTTGCTAGCTGCAAATTCACTCACTTCAGCAAAAGGCATTAGCTTTACAAACAGCACTTGCTAGATGCAATTTTTTTTTCTCTTCAGCAAAACATTTTGGTTTTCTGTTTGGGTTCAGGGTGCTATTGCATCCACACTTCGCACATTCTCTGTGTATGCTAGAAGCACAACTGATATACACAGTGGGACAGACTTCACTCATAGCATCTGTACTTTAGTTCAGCTGGGCGGCCATTTTAAACCCCCGCATTTATTTGCAAACCCACAGACTTTTAGTGTCTGCCCGCATTCTCCACCATATGTGACAAACGCCCCTCTTTTGTAGTGCTGACGTCTGTCTGGGTTCTTCCCGACACAGTCTTCTAGGGTTATTTAATACAAAAACAGGATCATGCAAAGTATTAAGCTGCTTAACTCAGGCTTCTGCCTGCTTTATTTTCATCCAAGTAAGGTACTGCAGCTTTAACATGTGTAGGTTAGAGGTACTCAGATACTTTCATTCAGCAGTTCACTCATTTCATTGTTACAGTATTTCCCACACTGTTATTTCAAGTAAAAAGAAACCAAATTATATAAACAAAATCCTATCCCTTTCAGGGATCTAACTACACATCAAAATCAGTCTCTCTAACAGCTGCTGGCCAACTAAACTGGTTCCCCAGCTTAAAACAATGCTCTCTCATTTAGGGTCACAAGATACAGCACAGTCTTTTAGCAACAGCAGTAACCATTTGTTTGTCTTATCTGTTTGGGGTGTCCAGGCAAATCCTCTGGTACTGTGATACGTGGAGAGGCCGTCAACCTCGATACTGGATGCAGGAGAGTAGCGACACCCCCAGCCCCCAGGCTCCAAGGAGAGAGAGAGAAATGCAAAACCTCTCTGCTCTAAATACCTGTGCATGTGATTAGAAGAGCAGGTGAGGGAGAACTAGAGCCATTGTAATCTGTGGTCTGGATTTTCCATCCAGCTGCCTGAGTTAATGGGAAGCTGTGGAACGGATCATTAACTATTCCTGCACTTTCTGCTCTAAAATGGGGCAGAAAGCTGCCTAACATCTTTGGACTATGTCACAATATATATATATATATATATATATATATATATATATATATATATATATATATATATATATATATATATATATATATATATATATATATATATATATATATATACAGTATATACACACACATGATGAACCAATATACAAATAAATGTAGTAGGGTTATCAAAACCATACTGTACTACAAATAACACTACTCCATACAGACACACTACATTACAATGAATTTCCTTTAATGATCCTAACTGATCTTTCAATCTAAATCATCAAATGCCAATGAAAAACCTCACATTCCAATCAATACATTGCATTTACATTGTATAAATGATGCATAAAATCTATGCGCCATATACATTCTGCAAATGAATGTGAACAATATCATTGCAAGTTAAATACAAATACAGTACAGTATCTCCAAACAAGTCAACTATTTTAACCAATCAAGTAAACAAAAATCAATTAGCAATCATTATTTACATCCCTAAACAATTGACAGTCCATCCCGAACAATGAAACAATTAACTAATTCACGCCTCGAGCAGAACAATTCAGCATGTGAAAAAATATAAGTACCAACCAGAAAACAATCTTTAAAACCAAGGCTAGCCCTGAACACAAGCATACAATATCAACAATTATATCTTTCTAATTTTAAAATACTTTAAACACACAATAAAGCATAGCAGCATAGACAAATTATTTTAAAACACATGAAAGAAAGCTTTTAAAACAACATCATTTCTTACCCTGTATGTATATATCTCTCTAGACATACTATATACATACATACATACAGTGGCAAGAAATGATATACCACAAAAAAAAAATACACATGTTAAAAAAGCTTTTAAAAAAATTAACAAGTTAAATAAAATACATTTCTTTAGTTCACTTACCATTACTTTCCCCCACCAACTCCCGTTGCGCACCTTACTCACGAACCAATCCACCAGGCACAGGAACCCATAAAATAAAAAACCATACAAAAAAATAAACATTACACTAAAAAAACAAATCAATCCACGGGTCTTCTATTTGTAATCCGTCTTCATCTTCATCTGTATTCTTCTTTCTTCTATCTTCTTCAGGGCTAGGTCTTCTTTCCATCTTCGGCCACGCCCTGGTCTTTTTTCTTCTCCGGAGGTCCTTCCTCCGCGGCGTCTGGCTTCAAAATGAGACGACATAGGCTTTTAAAGGCCTATGACGTCACATTTTCATCATATGGTTCCCACGGCCATGATTGGGCCGTGAAAACCATGTGTTTTGGCCGATAAAAATAAAAAATGATGACGTCACTTAAAGGCAATGAAAGCACAGCCAATCAGAATGGCTTTGCTTCAATTGCCTTTAAGATGACGTCATTAAAAGAAACATGGCAGGCCTCACATGCTATGGTAGCCAATCAGAGCGTGGGAACTCCATCCCTACTCTGATTGGCTCTAGTATACCATGTTACAGAGGCTTGTCTATATATATATATATATATATATATATATATATATATATATATATATATATATATATATATATATATATACTGTATATATGTATATACTGTATATATAGTTGCATGATGAAGCAACTGTACATATTCATGGGTGAAGGGTGGGTATCGGGCCAGTGTGGCTTAACCCCTTAATTACCTTTGCGGTTATTATCCGATAAGGTGTTTAAGGGGTTAATTGATATCAGAATGTACTTGCAATGTATTGGCTTTGTATTTTCTATGTATTTTGTGGGCAAGACAAGGATGTCGCTGGCGATGGAGACTTCTTATTGATGAGGTCAATAGTTCTTTATTTATTTGAATATGCTAGGTAATGTTTTTAATAATGGGCAATTAATCTATTATCCATATCTGGATAATAGTTATTTTGCACATTATTGTACTGTAGGTGTTGTGGGGGGGTGTATGTATTGAATGTGTAGGCCAGGTTAATTTTTTTTACATTCAGGGTTTGTTCCTTGGTTCCGCGTGAGACCTCTGGAGACCTCGGGTATCTCACGGGTACCAGGCTGGTGGTTCCATGGGTGACACATGCGGGGATGAAGCGGTGGCCTCACATATGTGGGGCACCGCAGACCCGTAGTCTGCGGTGATGAAGCTGTGTGGTCCCACTACTGTGGGGGCACCGCGGACCCATAGTGAGCACCCGTGAGTTCCCCAGACCCCCGTGGGAACCATCCGAGGCCCTGCAGACACCTGTGGGTAGTGGGGGTGGGTGAAGGGGGTATTAGCCCCAACGATGGTTGTTTAGGGCTTGCGGGGGGTAGCGGGAGGGGTTAACCCCTTCATGACCGTAGCGGTATTAACTGCTACGGCCGTGAAGGGGTTAAGTGCACCCGCAACCCCCCCGCAAGTCCTAAACTCACACCAAGGGCCAAATACCCCCTTCACCCACCCCCGCTACCCACAACAAAGCGGGCACGGTGGGTTAACCCCTTTATTGCTTAGCGGCTATCAGCTATGGTAATGAAGCAGCATTTCTGTATTTTAATAATATTGTGCAGGAGCTTTGATTTGTGGCTCAGGGAACCCCCTGCTCACTGTACAATATTATTAAAAATACAGTCATGCTGCTTCGTTACCATAGCACATAGCCGCAAAGGTAAGGAATGAGTGATTATTTATATATGTTTTATTCATACTGTAGATGTGCGGAGGGTCTCGGGAGCTGAACCGCTGTGGTTTTAGGTCCGGGGACCCCCTGCTTCCCGAGATACAGGCTCCTTTATGGGGTGCCGGTATCCCTCTGCTTTGTTTACATGACGCGGTCACGTGATCGGGACCTTTAAATGCAGAAGGATACCAGCACCTCATAAAGGGAGCTGTATCTCGGGAAGCAGGGGGTCCCCGGACCTGAAACCAACGCGGTTCAGCTCCAGAGACCCCCTGCACATCTACACTATGAATAAAAATGTATTTTAAATAATTTTTAATGTGCCGATGTTTGCGCAGAGAGAGCAGCGTTTCTCTCTCTGCTGCAAACACATCTCGCCAGGGGACGGCCTATAGTATCATTGATGTGAATATACAGTACTGCATGTGTATGTTAGGGGTTATAGGGGTTGTTGTTATACAGTATATACTGTATATATACAGTTTATACTGCATTACTATTCATGAATTTCTCGGCTTCAAAGACAACAGCTCGCAAACGCCCCCATGCGTTTTGACACGACATTGCAGTATTGCAGCCAGCGGGAATAAAATGCTTAAATCACAGCCGCGAAAATAACGCAATCCACCCCGGGAGAAAACGACACAAAACCGCACATCACCGGGATATTCCGAAATTCGCGGAGCTAGCCAAGTTAGAATAAAGTTGGTCGCCACTGTATTTACCAGATGGATACAACCGGAAAAGCATACCAAGGCAGAGATCCTTGAACAGTTTGTGCTTGAGCAGTTCGTACAGATACTGCCCCCCTCCTCCATCTCCTGGGTAAAAAGACACGCTGCATTTTCCCTAGATTCAGCGGTCCGCTTGGGGGAAAACTTCCTTGGCAACGACACCCAACAGGATAGCTGGGAACGGTCCGTGCAAACACCAGTTTCTTCCGGTGATGCCAGAGGCAGGAGAGCAGACAATCGAGGGGTGTACAACCCGCCAGCTCGGGAGATCCAGTCAACCCGATCGGAAGACCCTTTCCCCTCTCTGAGGGTTCCTGGTACAAACTCCCGCAGAGACGCCCATCCCGGGTCCGAGGCCATTGGATCACTAAAGGGAGGCCGCCACCCACAGTATTCCCTGAGAACCTGGACTTCCGTCACCAAGCCGGTGGAGAGGATACCTCCACCAACCAGAAGGGAGGATCCCATCCAACAGCGGAGAGGTCCAAACACCAAGCCCCGTAGAGAGCTTCCGCTGACGACTGAGTTTGCGGACTCAGGAGATGATGAGATGGACTGTTCATATGGCAGAACCACTGCCACAGCTTCTCTCCAAGGGGACCACAATCCATGGTGAGTCCCAGCATCTTTGGAGGGGAAAATAGTAAAAGCCACTCGGGATCTGGAAAAACCCGATCCTAGAGGGCCTAATTCCAAGCAACAGACAATCCTATTACTCTCCTTGGAATATCGAATGTATCCTTGGGGATACAAAGAGATACCTGACCGCGAATGTTCTACTGCGTATCAAGGATCAAGAGGCTAGCCTACTAGTAGGAGTTACACCCTGGCTACCTGCTCCTGTTCTACTTGGCCGAGACTAACCCTACTTCGAAACATTGTTGGCCTCTACTCCTACGGAGCCTACTTCTCTGGTTCCGGAGAAGCCCGGAGACTGGTTTCCTTTTTCCCCAGAGATTTTCCCCCGTAGACACCACGTCCCAAAGACACGTAAACAGAGATGTGTGGAAAAAGAGGACTGGTTAAGAAAGGCTGGGACTCTTGGTAACATTAGTCAGCCCAAAAGACTGCAGGTCATGGCCGGAGATGACCAGGGTGGGGAACAGATTGATACAGGAATTTTGCCAGACCTGGATCTTCCTGAATTCCGTCAGAGGCAGAGGGAAGACCAAGCTCTGGCTAGACAATATGAGAAGGTGGTACAGTTCAACAACAAGATAATGGACGAACAAGGTGTAAGAGTGTTTCCACATTTTGAACTGTTAAATGACATTCTATATCGTGTGAATAAGGTTACACAAACAGGGGAGGTCATTCGACAGATGCTTGTCCCTAAAGGGTTGATTAAAACAGTGTTCACCCTAGCCCATACTCTCCCATGGGGTGGTCATTTGGGCAGAGATAAGACCACGGACCGCATCTCGTCCCGATTTTACTGGCCAGGCATACATGGTGACATCATGAAAGTATGTGAGACATGTCCTGAATGCCAGTTAACTAGCCAAAAAGGACAGAAGCCGGCTCCCTTGGTCCCTCTGCCCTTGGTAGCCGTCCCATTCGAGAGAATTGGGGTAGATCTGTTCGGACCTATAGAACCCTCTGCGAAGGGACATAAATTTATACTCGTTGTTGTAGATTATGCCACCAGATATCCTGAGCCCTTCCCTCTGAGATCAGCCACTGCTAAACAGGTTGCTCACAGGGTGTTAGAACTGTTCTCTAGGGTAGGACTGCCCCAAGTAATGTTAACTGACCAGGGAACAAATTTCATGGCAAAGTTAATGCAGGATGTCCTGAAGTTATTGGAGGTAAAATCCGTCAGGACCTCAGTCTACCATCCTCAGACTGATGGATTGGTAGAGAGATTTAACCGTACTTTAAAAACCATGCTTAGAAAGTTTGTGGACACTGAAAAGCGAGCTTGGGATGAACTTCTCCCTTTCCTGTTGTTTGCGGTACGAGAAGTTCCCCAATCATCCACAGGCTTCTCCCCGTTTAAGCTCCTATATGGACGCCAACCTCTGGGTATTCTCGACCTACTGAAGGAATCCTGGGAGGAGGAGTCCTCCCCCTCCAAGAATACCCTTCAGTATGTCATAGACCTTAGAAACCGCCTAGACATGGTAGGTCGTTTTGCTAAGGAAAACCTCAAATCTGCCCAAGAACGTCAAGAGAGGCAGTACAATCAAAATGCTCGCTTGAGGATCTTCCAACCTGGGGACCAAGTGATGCTACTACTACTGACATCAGAGAGTAAACTCCTTGCGAAGTGGCAGGGTCCTTTCCAAGTTCTCTGCCGCACCGGGGAGGTGAACTATGAGATCTCTCAACCAGGGTCCAGGAAGGGTAAACAAATCTACCACGTAAACCTCCTGAAACCCTGGAAAACGATGAGATCGCTGTTCATCCACCCTAGGGAAGGAGAGACGGATTTGGGTCCAGAGCTTCCAAAGGGTAGTACGTACAATGACCATCAGGTTCCCATGGGAGGGCAGTTAATAACGTAACAAAGGTCAGATCTACTAGAATTATGTGACCAGTTCCCAGATGTTTTTTCTGAGCTACCAGGGCAGACTGATTTAGTGTCCCATAGGATTGAGACAGAACCTGGCGTAAAAGTACGGTCCCGTCCCTATAGATTGCCAGAGGGCCGAAAAGACCTTGTAGAGAGGGAGATAATAGACATGTTGGAATTGGGCGTGATCGAGGAGTGTAGCCCTATAGTGTTGGTCCCTAAACCAGATGGGAAGGTGAGGTTTTGCGTGGATCTGCGAAAGGTAAATGCTGTATCCAGATTTTATGCATACCCAATGCCTAGGGTGGATGAATTGCTTGACTCGCTTGGTAAAGCAGAGTATATCTCCACCCTAGATCTCACGAAAGGATATTGGCAGATACCTCTAGCGGAAGAATCCAAATGCAAAACTGCCTTCGCCACCCCTCTCAGTTTATACCAATTCATCACTATGCCATTTGGGTTACACGGGGCTCCAGCCACATTCCAAAGGTTAATGGAAAAGGTACTACGACCCCATAGGGAATATGCCGCAGCCTACTTGGATGACATTGTCATCTATAGCAGACACTGGCAGTCTCATATAAAAAGGTTAAGGGCAGTCCTAACGTCCTTAAGGGAAGCAGGGCTCACTGCAAATCCAAAAAAATGTGCCCTGGGTAAATCCACTACAAAATACTTGGGCTATGCCGTTGGGGGAGGGATAGTAAGGCCACTAGCTAGCAAGGTGGCCGCCATAAAGGAAGTCCCTACCCCACAGACAAAGACACAGGTCCGCTCCCTTTTGGGGTTAGCAGGGTATTACAGGTGGTTTATCCCCAATTTTTCAGAAATTTCTGCACCCCTAACAGATCTGACATAAAAGAGTGCCCCGACCCAAGTTAAATGGTCTTGGGAGTGCCAAGACGCCTTTGACATGCTAAAAAAGTGCCTGTCAGAGGGCCCCGCTCTTCGGGGCCCAGATTTTAAAGAGCCCTTCATCATCCAGACGGAAGCCTCAGAGGTAGGACTGGGAGCAGTGCTGTCCCAGCAATTTGATGGTGTTGAACATCCCATACTGTTCATCAGCCGGAAGCTGTTCCCAAGGGAAGTGAGGTATTCCGTCATTGGGAAGGAGTGCCTCGCTGTAAAATGGGCAATTGAGGCCTTGAGACATTATGTCACCAGAGTACACTTCATCCTGGTCACTGACCATGCGCCCTTGAAGTGGTTAAACACCATGACGGACACAAACTCAAGGTTGACCAGGTGGTACATGGCCCTCTAACCCTTCTCTTTTTTGATATTCAGCATAGACCTGGAAAGGACCATGGAAATGCTGATTTTTTGTCAAGTGAAGAAGTGGAGGGTCGGGCTTCAGCCGTGTGGGACACTAGCCACACACAAACAGGGGAGGTACGTGACAGGGTGAAGTCAACCCCTATCAGTTATGCCTGGGAGACATATGTCTGAGTGCTTCATCCAGCACTCATAAGGGTTAACTCAGGTGGAAGCTAGGTAATCAGGATGTAAGCTGACACCTGATAAGCAGCAAGGTATAAGATGATGTTGTTACTGGCAGTATCTGCCTGCCTTAGACCAGAGCACACGGCTATATGTGCTGCTAGCCAGACGGATACATCAAGCTAACTACTGCAACCAAAGTAAGACTTGTTCATTTGTTTTCCTGTCTGCTTAAAAGACACTTACGGTTTGGTTATGGTTTAGCCAGCCAGCCTGCTAGATAGGCCTGGTGTGTTAGTCAGTCCTCCCAATGTGGAGCAGGATTTGTTTTGTTTAAAGGGACAGTGTACCCGCATGTTATGTATGCTGTGGAGAAATAAAGCCACTGAACGTTTTCATTATCCTGAAACTATACGTGTGGACTGTTCCCTGACCTCGGCTACAGGCCGTCCTGCCACACCGTGACATTGAAATTCTGCAGGGGATACCGGCACCCCATAACGGGGCCTGTATCTCCTGAAGTAGGGGGTCCTCGGACCTGAAACCAATGCGGTTCAGCTCGGGAGAACCCCTGCTCATGTACACTATAATTAAAATGTATTTATTTATTGTACGATCGCCTGTAACAGCCTTGCATGGAGATGGCAAATCTCCATGCAAATGTTAGAAGCGGCTTTTTTTTCAATCAGCTAGCGAACGGAAACTTTAAGTGCGATAGCAGGAGGGAAATACATTGCACGCACGATAAGCCAGTTTTGGGCACGTCTGATAAAAAATGGGCTCAGGGCCTTAGTGAATCACGCCGCCGGCTTCTTTTTTATCGGACGTGCTAATATTTTTCAGGCTGGCGCGAAAGCTCGGAGCTTAGTGCATAGCCCCCTATAGGTGCTGAGATAAAAGTAATTTGTACTCTACCTCTGTAGTAACCGAACACCAGGAGAAAAGTTCTCTGGTATAATCTGTGATAAAGTTGTCAAAACCTGTGATGTACAACGGGTAAATATGTAACGCATATACACACCGTAGGCGCCTTATCTCCCAGGGGGTGGGGGAAAGTGTGCTCCATTTTTACTGCTGAGATCTCAGACCTGGGGTGCCCAACTTAAATTAAAGCAGTCCGATCAGTCCAGGACTAAAGAGAAGACCAAGGAATCTAGTCCCCAGAGGCAGTACCAACCAAGTTCCCCGATGCCTAGAAGATTAGCTCTTCCCTCCACAGCTGGTGAAGGTTGCTCCGACCGCTGCTACAGCTGCGGCCAGAAAGGCCACTTCAAAAAGGAATGATCAGCTCAAGAAAAAAAACTTCCTTTGGGTGAAACCCTTCTCATTCCATGACCTGTAGAGCCCAAACCGCAGAACCCACATCCCCCCCCCATCTGAAAATCTTCCCGAACCAAGTCCCAACGAATGATCAGGCCAAGTACCCAATTATCCTTGGAACTAACACTGACATAGTGCGGACAATAATCAGGGCCTACCTACAAGAAACCAGTGAACTGCTGCTGTCTAGCCTAAAACTTCATCCTATCCTACGGGAGGAAGCCAAAGTGGCTTACTTCAGAACCCTGGACAAGGTCAAATAATATTCTGCTACCCGGTTTTAGGTGCTAGAAGCACCTAATACCAGGTATTGTCATGACAAACAATCAATAAAAAGCAATATGCTATGTCCCATATTAACTTTAAAGGACTGCTTTGGATATGTGTTGAGATGATTGCACCCTCCCTTCCTGCTTCTAGGGAGATTACATTGGTGTATGGTTTTCGGCTCCACGGTATGGGTTACGTTGACTCAGGGTGATGGATTAAGGTGGCTTGTCGATGAGATATCAAGGATGGAAAATAATCGGCGCCTGGAACATTTGTAGTATGACAGTCTTTTATTTGTGTCCATAGGCCCGGGAACCGTTCACACGCACATGACAATGGTGTACTAGTTTTATAACAGACGTACATAAATATGGTGCATTCATTAGTTTCCACTCAACACTCAAATGAAGGTGCATTTACTTATTTGCTATACTTTTGTGGGACCTGGACTCCCTGTGTTGATTCAGGATCATTACCGGTATTACTCTGATTACACTAGGCCCATACGGGAATTCTGGTTGATCCTTTGCAAATGACCACAATACTTTTGGCCTGTTTGGGAGCTGCCACTTCCATACAGACTGAGAGGATTATTAATGCAATCCACCGACACTTGGGAGCCCTCTTTCCTTAGGCCCTCTGTGACATGCCATTTCTTATCTTGTAGATATGTTGGACTCCATTAGCCTTCTTCTGGAATCCTAACTTAGAGGGACACTGTCCCTATTTACAACATACTAAATCGGGGGTCTTGTTCTGTGCTATTACTTTATGATCATTCCCATCTACAGTACTCTCCCGAGGCCCCTCTTCTCTTGTCCTTTGGGAACATAAACGTTCTAGAACGTTTCCCCTATCCTAAATACTCTCATGTGATGTCATAATCCTCATGGCGACATAGAGTGGGTCTCAACATACACCAACCTTCTAGTAACCCATTATGAGGGGGGTTACACTGTTAACACCTCTTTTGCATATCATTAGCACTAGTGTCAATTAGTGTCCTGAAGTTAACATTTTGTTAAGTCATTAAAGGTCTACTAAAGATCTACCCCATCATGTCTAACCATTAGCTACGGCATACATAGCTGAACCATATTGAATTTTTGGCTCAGCATAACAAAATAAAACACAACTTGAATATTACATTAGTAATGTGAATAATGGTTATTTCTAGCTAATAGCATACTATACATCATGACTAAAAGATACATTTAGCAGGAATTTCAATAGAAATTATTTAAAGAATGAGTTAGTCATTCTGCAGTTGCATCACAGGGCAAAACAGTAGGTGTTATCTAGTGATGCAAACCACCCACTATCATTGCAGTGCTTAGCTTGATAGTATCTGAATATAGTTCAGATACTTATCTGAATCAAACTGAAAGATTCAGGAAGAAGGCTACTAAGACTGAAATGTGATATTAATGTAACTGCATTGATCACTCTAGTAAAAATGCCTCCCTTTCTCCATGTCAAAAATTAGATCAAATGCAAGACACAAATAAAAGGTGCTGATTTCCTAATAAATGAATAATAAAGCAAAATAATGGATATATTGTAGGCTTTAGAAGATTGTATGCTTTAGTACCATGGTTAATTATTTTGTGCAATAAGATGTGTACCTTGTGCAATTGTAGCCCCTTCAGTAAACAAAGATTTCAGAATGTCATTTCACCTTTTCAGGAACAATTTTACTAATTATACATACATATTGTTTTGTAAAGCTAGCATTTTGCAGCTCTAGTCATTGTCACATGTTGCCTTTTGTCTTTATTCCAGCTTCAAATACTGAACATAAGAAATGTAAAAATGTTAACACTTAAGCACTGCACAGTAGTTATATTTTTCAGCAAAGTTATAAGAGTTCTCAACTTATGATTTTGTTCTGTCATTGTTATATGTACATATACACATACTGTACACATGTAGTCAGATCTATTGTCGCCCTGCCCTGCACATAAACTGGTGAACTGCGGACCAAGTACTGCCTGATCACTGCCAAGTGCAGAGCAGGAGAATTGTACATCAGAATTAACACAACAGGGGTCTCTACTTCTTAATGGGACTTCTGCTGTGTTAATACTACTTGGCCGCATCAGTCTGGAAGACCTGTGCAGTGAGAGCAGAAAGAACCGGTTGGATTCACAAAGCGGGAGTCACATTCATACGCAGGGACCTCCACTATGCTAATCCTGATGGACCACTAGTCTCCTTACTTGCACTCCACGCGCACAGATGAAAAAAAACGTGCCCATAGTGGATTTCGTGAGGGCAGCGCGACCAACCATAACGCTGCATCTTTATATCAAATTTATCCTTATATATAGATAATATTTTTACATGAATATATGACCAAACTACCATCATACTTACAGGACTCAGCTCAAATCATAAATGTATTAAATTAAATTATACAGTATGGGAAGATGAATTCATTTTGGCCACAATTGACATTACCTCACTATATACATTCATTAATCATTGCCAAGGTTTTGATGCTACAAAAAAAGAAACTCGCAGAGGCCACTATTTTAGACCCAGTACAAATCAATTTTATAATTGATAGCATCTCCCACATTTTAAGCCACAATTGTTTCTTCTTTCTGGAGTAGTTTTATTTACAAGTATGTGGAACAGCCATAGGGGCAAGGTACGCACCAAGCTATGCAATTGTATTCATGGGTATAAGGGGAGAGGTCAAACAAGAGGGTTATGTCTAGCACACCTAAAAGTCTATAATAAAGCAATATACTTGCAATTTGAGGTACTGGGGCTCCGTGGTTCAGGGAAACAACCTGTCTTGTGTAATTTCAAGATGTATGAACAAATAGGAGGATCCATGGCTCTACGGATTTGTAGAAAATAAATGTATTCTAGGCACACACAACGTTTCGAGTTGTACAAAGCTCTTCCTCAAGTGATTTTATTAAATTCTCTGGTTTAAGTCCAGATATTTTTTGTGCACGACTGGGCTGTCATCTCTGATCTGGGTGAACGACCATTTTATATTGTATAAAGCATAAAAATTGTATTTATCATTGTTTGATATTATTTGTAATGGACTCTGGAGGTAAACCAGAGGTTATTAAGTATAAAACTAAACAAGTTGTCCTTTGCATGCATAAGTAAGCGTGTCGTCTTTTTTTTCGTCTTTTTATATATATATATAGGAAAAAAGACGAAAAAGCACAGACACGCTTACTTAAAGAAGCATATGAAGAGCACTGTGAATAATACTGGATACATGATATATTAAGCTTGGCCCCCTGCAGATGCACTTCCCAGAAGTCCCAAACATATCCTAATCCTATGAAAATAAACATTAAATATGTTTTTTTCATGGTTATACACAAACAGAGAACACACAATACAAAAACTTCTCTCATACACAGCCAACCCACTTCACAAAAAAACAAACAAACGAGAAAACATTTCTAAATTACCTTATATATATATTGTGATATATTGAAGCAAAGGGTGTTTGAGGGGAGGTATATAGGACCCAGCACCTTCCAGGGTGTGTTCCCTTCACTCTCACCTGAGCCCTAATTAATGAGCTTCAAGGTTAAAAGGCAGCACAGACAGCTTCCTGGGCTGCTGCTGTGCCGATCTGAAGGCACACACACAGACAGCCCTGTGAGCTACTGGAAAGGGAAACTGCAGGTACAGTGTCTAAACTGGGGAAAGAGCTTAGTTTTCCCCACTGGTAGTTAGGGACTAAGCTGTGTTAGTCAGAACTCTGAAAAGGAGTTAGGTTTTTGTTTCTGTTTTATGATATAAGTTAACCCTGTTCCTGCTTTGTACCTGGCAAATAAACCCTACAAATAAACTACGTTTCCCTGCCTTTGATCTTGATACAAGAGACTGCAACGTGGTGTGGACATCACAATTGGTGGAGTTTAGTGCGGGCAGTCCACAAGGCAGTGAAAGTGGAAAATGGAGGCATTTCTAACCTCGCTCCAGTACAAGCAAACAGAAAATGCTGCTATCCTATTGCGGGGTTTGCAGGAGATGTCAAAATCCAATAATGAGAGCTTACAACAGATGACAAAGTCACATACTGAAAGTACTGTGGCGTTAGTACAGCAGATGGCGCTGTCCCTACATCAGACGCTAAAAGAAGAGCAACACGAGGCGCAACTACGCCTTCACCAGGAGCACCAAGTCTTGGGGGAGAAAATTACCGCCTAGACTAGCGTGGCCCCACAGGTCGCTCACCAGGTAAAATCGCACCTTATTCAGAAAATGACGATTGACCATGACGTTGAGGCGTACCTGTCAATGTTCGAGCGCACCGCATTACGCAAAGGGTGGCCAATTGAGCAGTAGGCTGGAATAATTGCTCCTTTCCTGGTGGGGGACTCGCAGAAGGCCTATTATGACTTGGGGCCAGAGCAGGCGAAAAACTGTGAAACCCTGAAGGCTGAGATTATGGCACGGCTAGGTGTCACTGTCGCAGTTCGGGCCCAGCGGTTCCACTCCTGGCGTTACAATGCAGAAAAGGCCCCACGCTCCCAACTCTACGACCTCATCCACTCTGCGCGGAAATGGCTCCAGCCTGACGAATGTACAGCCGCCGCCGTCGTCGAAAGGGTCATCATAGACCGGTTCCTGTGGGGTCTTCCTCACACGTCCAGAAGTGGGTCAGCCAGAATGACCCCCAAAGCACAGAGCAGTTGGTCGCTTTAGTGGAACGCCACTTTGCTGCTGAGGAGATGGCCCGGAATACAAGTCCCGACGAGTTTCCCAGTCGCAGGTCCCCGCACATCAGGAGGTCCAATAAGACTGTTCCTCAGCCTAATGGGCCACAGGGACTCATAGACTCCCATAAAGGAGGTGGAAATCCCACGGCCCATAGAAGGGACTCTAGCCCCACTCCTTCCAATAGACTGGAGAAAAAACCCCGACCCAGTTTTGGGAAGTACACTGAGTGCTACAAATGTCATGAACTTGGACATGTGGCAGCAGTTTGCCCTATGAACCTTGACCGAATGCAGTGTGGGGTATTTTTCGGGCGGGTTCCTGCTGTTACGCAGACTGTTAAAGATAAAGGTCATTTAGAGAAGAATAGGATGTGTGAAGTCAAAATAGATGGGATACCTGTAAGTGCAATGCTTGACACTGGTAGTTCAGCTACATTGGTCGCTGCACGTCTAGTCCATTCGGGGTTTCTACCAGGGGTCTCCTTACAGGTAACCTGTATCCATGGGGATGATCGCACTTACCCGGCTGCACGAGTGTATATAGAAAACCCCATCGGCCCAGTAAATCATCAGGTCGGGGTAGTGCCGAATCTGATGTATGAGTGTAACGGATCGGGGGACTCGACGTTCCCAGCGTGTCCCCGTCACCTCAGGTTCCACAGTGCCTTGTCCCTCCGCTCCCCTACGTCCCCAATCTCTACCTTCCTCTCTCAGCCGTTCCTCCACGGCACGATCCGCATGCCCAGGCTCCCACTCTGCGCACGCGCGCGGTCCCCTCACCCATCGCACGCGTTAACGATCACGGGTTCCCTATCGTGGGTCACATGCTCCTCGGCATGCCTCTGTCATCCTTATCCTTTCCCTAACTGATTCCTCCGTTCGTCCTTCCCCTCTGTCTACTCTCCCGTGCCCCTCCTCCGCTGGTCTTCCCCCACGCTCTGGTGCACACGCGGTGCGTGCGCATAGCAGGGTTACAGAGGGCGTGCCCACCCACTCTAGTTTCTTGCCACCCCCACGCTCTGGCTCTGCCCCCATTGGCTGCAGGCAATAACTCTTGATTACCTCCCTGTTTCCTCCCCTGCTCTCACTGACCTATCCCTGCAAGTACCCACTCAAACCTCTGCTCCTCCCTGCATCCCTATTGGCCCTCCTTGCCATATAACCCCACTTTGTCCTCTCAGTCCTTGCTCTGCATAGCTTTCCTGTAGCTCCTGTGTGTGCAGTGTCTATGCCTAGCTCCCTTGTCTGTTTCAGCCCTGGTTCCTGTCCCTGCCCCTGTTTGGATTCCTTTGGCTTGAACTTGAACTCTGCTTTGGACCTTGACTACGCTGCTCTCTCCTGCCCTTGAACCCTGGCTTTCGGACATCACTATGCTGCTCTCACCAACCCCTGAACTCTGGCACTTGGACATTATCCTACGACCTCTGGCACCCAGGACTCAGCAAGTATTACGTTAACCCTTACTCTCCAGGCCCGGCAACGCTACTGCCACACTCCGGGCATGCCCTCACTGCTGTGGGTGCGTGTTATACCCTTTCCCACCTCAGTACTGGGGACTGGCCAGGTCTGCGGGCATACAGGCGTTACAATGAGGTCCTAGTGGGTCAGGATTTCCCGTGGTTTTGGGAACTGTGGGAAAGGAAGTCTGATTGTGTTCAGGATGTGCCCTTGAGGTCTGAGGTTCCCGATCCAGTAGACCCTGGTTCTCTGTTAGAGGTTATGGCAGGTGAAGGACCTGAGGTTGAGGACCCCCCAGAACTAGATTTTCAGGATTTACAGGTTGCTCCCGTAAAGTTTGCCTTTGCCCAACTAGACGATTTGATGCTAGTAAACGCCAAAGCCACAGTAGTGAGCATAAATGGGGTACCAGTTAACCCTGAGGTTATGCCATCACCACCCTACTTTGTCTACAACAATGACTTAGTGTATAGGGTAGAAAGAGAAGACCCTGATAGGTTAGAGCAGCTACTGGTGTCAAAGCCCTTTAGAAGTCAGGTAATGGACCTGGCCCATAGCTATATCCTGGGAGGACACCTAGGTGTAAAGAAAACAACTGATAGAATAAAGGCGCGATTTTATTGGCTGGGTCTACACAAAGACGTAGAGACATGTCCAGAGTGTCAAATGACCTCACCAGTAAAATCGTTCCGTAGTCCATTAATACCCTTGCCCATTATTGAAGTTCCTTTTGAACGTATCGGAATGGATCTGGTAGGCCCATTACCAAAGTCAGCACGGGGCCATCAACACATTCTAGTAATCGTAGACTATGCCACAAAATATCCGGAAGCGGTTCCCCCCCGGAATACATCCGCTAAAGGCATAGCTAAAGAATTAATGTTGTTGTTTACTCGGGTCGGGATCCCCAAGGAAATATTAACAGATCAAGGAACCCCTTTATGTCCCGGGTTACGAAAGAGCTATGCAGGTTGTTGAATATCAAACATTTACACACCTCGGTCTATCACCCGCAAAACGACGGCCTAGTGGAGCGGTTTAACAAAACTCTTAAACATATGTTACGGAAGGCCATAGACCGAGATGGTAAAAACTGGGATTTTCTCTTACCGTATTTATTGTTTGCCGTAAGAGAAGTTCCTCAGGCATCTACAGGGTACTCCCCTTTTGAGTTACATAGTTACATAGTTACATAGTAGATGAGGTTGAAAAAAGACTTCCGTCCATCAAGTTCAACCTATGCTAAATTTAGACAACAGATACTTTAACCTATATCTATACTTACTTATTGATCCAGAGGAAGGCGAACAAAAAACAACATTAAGGGGAAAAATTAATTCCTTCCTGACTCCAAGAATTGGCAATCGGATTAATCCCTGGATCAACATCCTTCCCATGTATACTTATTTGGTATATCCCTGTATACCTTTCCCATCTAAAAAGATGTCCAACCTTTTTTGAACAAATCTATTGTATCTGCCATCACAGTCTCCATGGATAATGAATTCCATATTTTAATTGCCCTTACTGTAAAGAACCCTTTCCTTTGTTGCTAGTGAAATTTCCTTTCCTCCAACCTTAAGGGATGCCCCTGAGTCCTTTGTACTGCCCGTGGGATGAATAGTTTTTTTGAAAGCTCCTTGTATTGTCCCTGAATATATTTGTATATAGTTATCATATCCCCTCTTATACGCCTCTTTTCTAATGTAAATAAATCTAATTTAGCTAGCCTCTCCTCATAAGTTAGAATGTCCATCCCCTTTATTAATTTGGTGGCTCTTCTCTGCACTCTCTCTAGTTCCATAATGTCTTTTCTTAGGATTGGTGCCCAAAATTGTACTCCATATTCAAGGTGTGGTCTTACTAATGCTTTGTAAAGGGGCATAATTATGTTTAGTTCCCTTCCATCCATGGCCCGTTTGATGCAAGATAAGATCTTGTTTGCCTTTGCAGCTACTGCATGACATTGGGCACTATTGCTAAGCCTGCTGTTTACAAGCACTCCTAAATCCTTCTCCATCAAGGATTCCCCCAATATATTTCCATTTAATTTGTAAGTCGCCTTTTTATTCTTGTATCCCAAATGCATAACCCTACCTTTATCTGTATTAAACCTCATCTGCCATTTACCTGCCCACGTTTCCAGTCTCTCCAATTCCTTCTGAAGAGAAATTACATCCTGCTCTGATTCTATTACCTTACACAATTTAGTATCATCAGCAAAGATGGAGACTTTGCTCTCGATCCCAACCTCAAGGTCATTAATAAACAAGCTAAAAAGCAGGGGCCCCAGTACCGATCCCTGAGGTACTCCACTCACGACTTTAGCCCAACCTGAAAAGTTCCATTTATGACAACCCCCTGTTTCCTGTCCTTTAACCAGTTTTCAATCCAGGTGCATATATTATTACTGAGTCCAATTTTCTTTATTTTGTACACCAACCTCTTGTGTGAAACCGTATCAAAAGCCTTTGCAAAATATAAGTAGACCACATCAACTGCATTACCCTGGTCTAAATTCCTACTTACCTCCTCAAAGAAACAAATAAGGTTAGTTTGGCAAGATCTATCCTTCATAAATCCATGCTGACTATTACTAATATTTTTTTTTTCCATTTGATATTCCTGAATATTATCCCGTATTAAACCTTCAAGTAGTTTCCCGACTATTGAAGTCAGGCTTACAGGTCTGTAATTTCCCGGTTGTTATCTAGCTCCCTTTTTAAATATAGGCACCACATCTGCTTTACGCCAATTGTGTGGTACTGAGCCTGTAGAAATTGAGTCCTTGAATATAAAATATAATAGTTTTGCTATTACTGAGCTTAACTCCTTGAGAACTCTTGGATGTATGCCACCGGGGCCAGGTGCCTTATTTACTTTAATTTTTTCAAGTCGCTAATGAACTTCTTCCTCAGTTAACTAATTGTTCATTAATATGGAGGTTGTGGATTCCTCCTGCAGCACTACTATTGAACTTGATTCTTCCCTGGTAAACACAGAGGCAAAGAATTTGTTTAATACCTCAGCTTTTTCCTTATCTCCAATAATCTGCCTACCCATCTAACACTGAAAGGATCCTATATTTTCTTTTCTCATTTTTTTGTTATTAAGGTACTTAAAGAATGTTTTAGGTTGTATGGGAGACACCCACAAGGTATACTTGATATGCTGAAAGAGACCTGGGAAACAGAGTCGACACCCCACCGTAGTATAATCAAGCATATTTCCCAGATGCAGGATCGCATTGCAGCAGTGTTGCCGATTGTGCGACAACACATGCAGCAAGCACAGAGTTCACAACAGAACTCTTATAACCGGAATGCCAGACTTAGGGTGTTTGGGCCGGGAGATAAGGTGTTAGTACTGGTGCCTACAGTAGAATGTAAATTTTTGGACACCTGGCGGGGACCCTACAAAGTCCTAGAAAGCGTAGGAGAGTTCAATTATAGAATTAGACAGCCTTGAGGAGGAAGCCAGAACAGTTGTATCATGTGAATCTCTTAAAGCCCTGGAAAGAGAGGGAAGCGTTGGTTACTGTAGTTCGGACTGTACCATCTAGGGAACCTTCTGCTCCTGAAGTGAAAATTGCTGACACCTTGTCTGGCCCTCAGAAACAGGAGGTAAAGAAGTTTATTGTGCGCAATGCCGGAGTTTTCTCCCCTGTACCCGGGAGAACCTCGGTTATTGAGCATAACATCCATACAGAACCTGGGAAGGTCATACATCTTAAGCCCTATAGATAACCTGAGGCTAGGCGACAGGCCGTTAAAGAGGAGGTACAGAAAATGTTGGACCTCGACGTAATCGAGGAATCATTCAGTAACTGGTCGAGCCCTATCGTGTTGGTTCCGAAACCGGCTGGCTCGATCAGGTTCTGTAATGGTTTTAGGAAACTAAATGCAGTCTCCAAATTTGATACATACTCTATGCCACGGGTGGACGAACTAATAGACAGTGTAGGAGATGCCCGATACTTAACTACCTTTGATCTGACTAAGGGGTATTGGCAGGTACCTCTAACACAGGCTGCTAAAGAAAAAACAGCATTTTCCACACCAGGCGGGCTATGGCAATATAAGGTCCTACCCTTCGGTCTACATGGGGCTCCAGCAACCTTTCAGAGATTGATGGACCGGGTGTTGAAGTCCCATACAGACTATGCCGCGAGCTACCTGGATGAGGTGGTCATTCACAGTAATGACTGGGCTCTCACCTGGAAAAGGTACAGGCAGTGTTAGACTCCTTGGAGGAAGCAGGTCTGATGGCAAACCCTGCTAAGTGTGCCATCGGTTTAGAAGAAACCAAGTACTTAGGGTATACGGTTGGTAGAGGACTTATGAAACCGCAGGTGGCAAAGCTAAAGACAATTAGGGAGTGGCCGAGAGCAGTAACCAAGAAAAAGGTTAAAGCCTTCCTCGGCCTGGCCGGTTACTACCGTCGATTTATACCGGACTTTGACACCCTCTCAACCCCTCTGTCTGACCTAACGAAAGGGAAGATTTCGGTCATGGTGAAGTGGTCTGACCAGGCGGAGAAAGCTTCCCAAAGCTTAAAAGACGCCTTATGTGCTCATCCCATCCTGATAACCCCGGATTTCACCAGGGACTTTCAGGTTCAGTGTGACGCTTCCGATGTAGGGATAGGAGTGGTCCTGTCACAATGAGTCGGAACGGAGGAACACCCCATCATATATATCAGCCGAAAACTAACTGTCCATGAGAAGAGATATGCCGTAGTTGAGAAAGAGGGCTTAGCCATCAAATGGGCATTAGAGACTCTAAAATATTATTTGTTAGGGAGAACATTTACTCTAATAACGGACCACGCACCCTTAAAGTACATGCAACAAAATAAGGAAAAGAATGCTTGTGTAACTCGCTGTTTTCTGAGTCTACAGGCGTTACAGTTCACAGTTGAACACATGCCAGGCTCCAAACATGGAAATGCTGATGCATTGTCCCGAGTATACACCTCCCTATTTTCAAGTGCACACCCGATAACGATTGAGCAAAGTGGGGGGGGGATATGTGATATATTGAAGCAAATGGTGTTTGAGGGGAGGTACATAGGACCCAGCACCTTCTAGGGTGTGTTCCCTTCACTCTCACCTGAGCCCTAATTAATGAGCTTCAAGGTTAAAAGGCAGCACAGACAGCTTCCTGGGCTGCTGCTGTGCCGATCTGAAGGCACACACACAGACAGCCCTGTGAGATACTGCAAAGGGAAGCTGCAGGTACAGTGTCTAAAGTGGGGAAAGAGCTTAGTTTCCCCCACTGTTAGTTAGGGACTAAGCTGTGTTAGTCAGAACTCTGAAAAGAAGTTTGGTTTTTGTTTCTGTTTTATGTTATAAGTTAACCCTGTTCTTGCTTTGTACCTGGCAAATAAACCATCCTGTGCATCAACACTACATTTCCCTGCCTTTGATCTGGATACAAGAGACTGCAACGTGGTGTGGACATCACAATATATATATATATGCTCGATGCAGCCCGTCATGCATTTGCGTGATGACGCAGTTCCGTTCCCTGACGCGTTTCGTCACGTGACTGTGACTTTCTCAAAGGGGCAACCATTTGAGAAAGTCACAGTCACGTGATGAAACGCATCAGGGAACGGAACTGCGTCATCACGCAAGCGCATGACGGGCCGCATCGAGCGCAGATTCACATTGCGGCTAGCTAACATTGGAGATAGTACCCGAATTCAAAGACTGCATTATTGATTTTAAGGAGCCTTTGGACACCCGCACCAGAGAACATCTTCCAGCAGCTTCAAGTGAGAGTTGGACTGCAGGGTTTGGATGCTGTGTGACCAGAGTTGGCGGTGATATTGTCACACACTGCTTGTTTTTAAATTTACTCTTGCGAGTGAATTTTCTACCCCCCCCCCATTCCCTTCCCCCCTTTCCTAATAAATGTACTGTATTACGCTATGGGGCGTGCGCTCTCTCTTCTTTTTCTCCAATATATAATATATATATTGGAGAAAAAGAAGAGAGAGCGCACGCCCCATAGCGTAATACAGTACATTTATTAGGAAAGGGGGGAAGGGAATGGGGGGGGGGGGTAGAAAATTCACTCGCAAGAGTAAATTTAAAAACAAGCAGTGTGTGACAATATCACCGCCAACTCTGGTCACACAGCATCCAAACCCTGCAGTCCAACTCTCACTTGAAGCTGCTGGAAGATGTTCTCTGGTGCTGGTGTCCAAAGGCTCCTTAAAATCAATAATGCAGTCTTTGAATTCGGGTCTTTTTTCATATATATATATATATATATATATATATATATATGAAAAAAGACGAAAAAGCGCAGATCCTGGTGTGATAACATATAAAGAGATTAAATATACCTTGGACATTTACAATTGAACACTCACAAACATCCGTTTAAATTGCGTGTTTTATGAGGACAATCTCATGTCCCAACATGCTCCTCTGGGATGCTGCTCCGTTCCAAACACTCTGGCAAAACCTTCCCTCTGTGTGGTGTCACCTTGTAAAGTGTCCTCCAGCAACACACAGCTCTGATCTCAAGATCCTGTGTAGAGATGTTCCCTGGTTCTCTCTGCGTGCAGCTGCAATTTTCTCTGGCGTCTTTCAGCTTACAAACAACTGCTCACTGCAACTGCTCACAATGACCCTACGTCTACGCTTTTCATCAGTCTAATGCTGATTTAATCAGGGGATAGACTTGGACAGGACTCCTAATGCTTAAATACCTCATGAGTTCAATCACAGGAGACTTTATTTAATTGAAAAAATGATTTACATATGATTCTAATCACCTTCACATTTAATAAGGATCTACAGTATATAGAGAATTTTTGCAGAGACCAATTAATTTACTTGAATACCAATAAACATTCAAATATGTATATAGAGGAATAATACAAAATCTACACACACACATATATATATATATATATATATATATATATATATATATGTAACCCCGGTCTCTTTTCAGCCCCAGAGACCCCCCATGTAGTGCTCCGAGGCTCTGTGGCACACGCGGCTAGCGGGGGCTGCCATGACAGGTTGTGCGAGCGTGCGCGTTGGTCGCGCAGGCGCAGTAAGGGTAGCGCATGCGGTCCCAATGCTAAAGAGGTCCTAAGTGGACTACAATTCCCAGCAGCCTCTATGGATTGCCCTTTTCACCCACATCACGTGCAGCCAGCCAGCAAATAGGGTTTTGCAGCTTCTCCTGTGGAGGAAGGCTACAATGTTGCGGGGACCACGTTTGGCAGTTGGAGCTGGGAGCAGGAAGGGGAAGGAAGGGTGCAGCGAGCAAGTGGCTCCTGCACCAGGTAAGGATCCCCAAGTCCCAGGCAGGCCCCAATCCCTGTTATGGTACTGGGTAGTACTGAGGGACAGCCCCTAGGTTAGGGACGCTGCCCTTAGGTGTGTGAGGGTGCAGGCTTGTCAGTGTCATGGCTGGTAGTGCTGTGAGCGCTGACAAGTAGGCACAGTGTATGCAGCGTGTGCTGTGTGTTGCTGCAGGTTGACTGTGTGTGTGCAGTGGGTTGCTCCAGGTTGCCTGTGTGTATGCAAGGTGTTTGCTGCAGGCGTTAGGCTGAGTTATCCAGAGGGGAACCGGGTGGGCACGGGATAGGTAGTGTGGGTGCAGGGGGTCAGTGACCCACCTGCATAGGATAGGCTACCCCGTAGGCCCTAGGAGTTTCCCCTAAAGCCATCCAAGGTTGCTGTGCTGTAGGGATGGCCTATAGTGAGAGCAAGCATCACCCCTTACTGAGTACCAGTTAGGGACAAAGCACAGGGTTGCGGCGGTTGCAATCATCTGGGACCAGACGGCTGGATACCGTGATATCTGGAGGCTATGTGTTGGAGGCGTCTGACCCTTTGTGAAGTTGTTGCGGTCACCGCCGTGACCGGAAGGTATTATAACATCAAGTGCACCAACACCGGTCAACAGGCGCTGATCCCGCCTTAGGCGTAACTCTTTAGGGACACTGAGCGAGTGGCTAAAGAACTGAGCCTATACCAATATACTATATATGGACACGGTGTGTGGGGCACGCGGTGAGGGGACGGACACGTTGCCCTGAAGAGGGGGCAGCCGCTAAAATTATACCATTAGAGTATAAGTATATGTATGTGTTATTGCTACGTTGCATTCTCATTATTAAAACCCAGTTACAATCATAGAGTGTTGTATGTTTCTTGCCAGGGGATCTCACATCACGGGGATCCTGGGTAAGTGGAGGCGCTGCGCTAACGAAATGTGTAAGTATTACCCCAGGCTCCCAGCTTGCGGAGGCTCAGATCTCCTGGAGCCGCAGGTGTTGTACAGCGACCAGTAGTTCCTTTGGGAGGGTTCAGAAAAAGGGCTATATATATAGATATATATATATAATCAATACATTTTCTACTGACATTGCAAGCATATTGTGAATGGACACATACATTCTTCATTCAAAATACTTAACAATAAATGCTTCGATTGACGCATACAATCTAATTTCAAATGCTTAGCAATATATTTAGATGTAATAACAATAATTGTCCTTTGCAATATATATTCTTTGTGGGAGAGTGGAACTTTGTGGAAGAGTTCTCTCCTGTTGAGTATGCTTTTCATTCACTTCATGTGAGTGAATACCTACTTATTTTTTTAGATATTTTCTATATGCAAGGTTGCACTATACATTTTTATATTTTCTGAGATGTGTAGTGTGTTTTCCACTCCAGAATTTTCTCTCGACAATCCACATACCTGAAATATAAAACAAGATATATTTACCGCACCCTTAAATTTTGACCTTTAACACTTTTGAAAATTTGAAAATTTGTAGGAATCTCTTAACAACTATATTAATTACTATTAATTTTTTATTATAATTTATTATTCATGGGATTATGATTTGTGGTGTCATTTAAATTTTATTTGTGTACAGTACCTCTATTCCATATTTTTACTGGACAGGAAGAAAGGAATGTGATAAAAAAAAAATCCATATTTATGCAGCTTTTAGGCATCATACTTTAATTTCATAATGAATATATAATACTAAATACATTATTCTTTTTTTGAAGAAGAAAATTATTACACCATTCTTTTGCTTCTCTCTTCTTTATAAACTTCAGCTCTTTTTAGTGTCCAATCTATATGGAAAAATGTTAATGGCACTTAAAATAATTAATTTATTGGATATTTATATGAATACATTTGTCATGTTGAGCTACATTATAATAGATGGTAAATTAAGTGATCCCAGGATAACCCATTAATGAATCGGTAACAAATTATAAAAATGATATATTTCTCTTTTGACTCATCACATGAAAAGTGCAAAAAGTGCAAAATATTTAACATTTGGAATTATTCTGTTTTGATCCAGTTTATAAAGCAGGAAGTAATTTTTCAATTAATAATTGTTTAAGTAAAAGTGCTGTCAAATTCAAACGGTATTAAAGACATTTCAAATAATCAATTATGCTACATCTGCAGTAAATAAAAGAACTTCACTTCTTAGGGATGGAATTAATGTGTGTATCAAAAATATACAAAAAAAACCCAATACTTTAACTACTAGTGTTGCATAAAGCATCCAAGATTGTACTAATGTTTATATTCCTTAAATAAAAACTGGGACAAAGTTTGCCCTTTTTACTTAGGCAAATTGTTGCAAATTCTTCACATTATTCTGGCATTGACAAGAAATGTAAATGGAACAAAAATGTAATGCATTACAAACACATTTTACCAATGCTGGATTATTTTTTAACTTACTGATAGAGTTATACACATTACATTATATGTGACATGGGGTCACAAACCTCCTAACAGTTGTTCCAACCCACATTTTAAAACATACAGTACACACAGTACATAATCCCAATACATACATAAAAATATACTGTATGTGCTGGAACAGTGCTTTCCAGTCTACACAGATTTAATCTTCCCCATAGTAGCCAGTAACAGCTGCTGTATAATTAATCAGAAGGAACTCCTTGAGTGAACAAAGAAGTGTTTAAGGCAAACAGAGAGAGCTGCCATGCTGCCAGAGAGACACTGCTGAGAGTGACACAAAGAGACTGTTTTCTCCAGAGAACGGGGGAGATAGAATGTGCTCCCCAGCTAAACAAGGAATGCTGGCACAGCCTTTAGGACTACTGGACAGTGGTCGCAGAGTCTGTTGATGATACCATGCTGAAGCAGGGACGTCAGCTCCAATGGACCACAGATAAGCAAAAGACATTTTAATGTTGTGCTTAAGACTGTTCATATGGGGTGCATATGTTAGTACATGTTTTAAGCAGACAACCAGCTTAGCTGGCAGCTACCATTAGAGAGGGTTACAGCTGATGTTTAGTTAGTTTTTCCCTTAAGGGAATAGGTATTTTATGATTTGTTTGACTTAAAGGGACGGTGGGCCTGTTATCATATGATTTAATCCCTGTAAATAAACCCCATATAAGAATACAGTTTCCTGCCTTAAATTGGGACTTAAAGAGACTGCAACGTGGTGTGGACATCACAATTGGTGGAGAATGCGGGCAGTCCAAAAGGCACTGAGCAGCGGAATCTGTGGTTTTGAAAATAAATGCGGGGACTTTAAATGGCTGCCCAACTGAAGTGAAATAACATTCTACAAGAAAAGTCTGTCCCACTATGTATAACCAGTTGTGCTTACAGGATACACAGGTCAAGGTGAAGAAAACACTTGGGAAAAAAATGGATGAACTTCTAATAACAATTCAGCATACAAACAGAGAATATGGCTAATCTACTGCGCAGCCAAGCAGAGTGTGCTGCTGCCTTAATGCAGGGCGTGCAACAGTTGGCAAAGACTCAAAAGGAACTGTCAAAATTCCATGATGAGAATTTACACTCACAAACTAAAAATACAGCAGCATTAGTACAGCAGATGGCACTAGCCCTACATCAGTCTCTAAAAGAAGAGCAACATGAGGCACACCTTCGCCTAAACCAGGAGCTCCTAGTGTTTTGAGAGAGAATACCGCCCAGACTAGCGAGGCCCCATAGGTCACTTGCCAGGTAAAATCGCACCTCATTCATAAAATGACGATGGGCGATGACGTTGAGACATACCTGTCAATTTTTGAGTGCACCCCAGTACGCGAAGGGCGGCCAGCTCAGCAGTGGGCTGGAAAAATTGCTCCATTCCTGTGGTATGTTAGAGGTTTCTCAGAGCTTGTTGGGTATCTGTGTGTTTATTAACTGTGTGCAGCTGATCTCAGCTGCTTTTGGGAGGTTAGTGGCCCCTCCCCACCAAAGTTCAAGCTTGCCCCTCCCTACTTTCCAAGTTGGCAGGTAAGTTTCATTTTGCCAGGTTACAACAGATGCAATTTGATCATTCTTCCTGTAAATATACAGGTTAGTAAGAATTTTAACCCACGGAGTGTTAGGACCTGTTAACGGTCATGCCTTAAAAGTGGCAGCAGGCTTAAGATACTTTGGCCAAAGGGTTAAACTAAATGACCCTTTTTTCAAGAGAATATATAGGTATTGCACTGTGTATTTTTGTCACATATGAAATAGCTTTGGGCATCTTTGTTAGTTTTTTTGTTGTGCTCAGAGTTTCCTTAATATATTTGGTTGCTGCCTGCAGGTTAGGTGAAGTCTTAGTTAACGCTTGCTCCGATGGTTCAGACTTTACAATCTCGTTTTTTATTTGGCAGTTCCCCCATATACTACTGTACCCTTGTCTTCATGGACATACATTGTAAGGCCCCCCACATCAGAACATTCAAACAGCTGGTTGAACAAGACTTACTACAACTGTCTAAAAGTATTAGATTTTCACCATGTAGTCATAACAATATGACTAGTGACAAAATAATCAAATTAAAGACTTTAAAAAAAAAAAACTTTGTTATCAAAAATGCAGATAAGGGTGGAGCTATAGTCATCCAAAACATTGACGACTATAGTAAGGAAGCTCTTAAACAACTATTAGATCAAGATTCGTATCTTAACCTTCAATATGATCCAACTCTTGTATTTCTCTCACAGCTGAACGGAGTTCCGGATCTGGGAGTCCTGTTGCATTTCTGCCATACAATATTTTTGGGACACTTCCTACACTTCACCGACACAGATCACGTTTATTGTGGAATCTATTTTATTTTTATTAACACATAATTAGTTAATTACCAGTATTATTTACAGTGAGGCGGCACCGCGATGGGCACCTTATGCAAATCTATTTATGGGTTACTGGGAGCGCACACACATTTTTAGTGACATCAATCCATATAGGCACAATATTATTTTTTATAAAAGATTTATTGACGATCTTATCATAATTTGGAATGGTGGCATGGAATCATTGGGGACATTCATGGAGTCTCTGAATGTTAATGATTTAATTCTACATTTTACATATACCACTCATATACAACATATTAAATATTTAGATATCCTGTTGTTTATTGACATGGACGAATCTATTCAGAGTAATATTATTCGTAAAGAAAATTCAAGAAATGTGTTTCTAAGGGCTACTAGTAGTCATCCGACTTCTACAATTAAAGGGATTCCAAAAGCCCAATTTTTGAGAATCAAAAGGATATGTTCCAATACTGAAATGTTTATTGAGCAATCAAAAGGTTTGTCCCACAGATTCAGACAGAGAGGCAATAAATGTGATGAAATCCAAATGCCTTTGAAAATGCATTCTATACACCAAGGTCAGACTTATTAAAAAATATGTCTAAAACAACTTAAAATAAAAATCAAAAAGGACAACTTCACTGATAATCCGTTATTTATAACGCTACACAGTCATCATTCCAATAACATTAAGTCAATTGTATTGAAACATTGGCATGATTTAAAACTGGATTCAGCTTTAAAACCTTTTGTTAGCAAACTGCCTAAGTAATACTCTCTCCACACATTTATCACAGAGTCTATTCAAAGCCCCTGAAAGATCAACGAAAGGCTTTCTTTTACCCAAAGGATTCCATAAATGTGGTTTCTGTAGCATATGTAAACATGCTAAGTCAATTAAATCTATTTCATCTAGAGTGACAAAAGATAGATATAGAATAAATAATTTTATAACTTGCAACAATGATCACGTTGTCTATATTCTTTATTGTGGATGTGGAAAGAATTATGTCGGCCGTACAATTAGACCATTAAAGATAAGAATTATGGAGCATCTGAGGTCTATAAAGAAGAAAGATCTAGATCTCCCCGTGTCAAGACATATTTCCAATTGTCCACATGGAAGTATTGTATTGTATTGCATGTCTTTATTTATATAGCGCCAAAAGTGTACTCAGTGCTTCACAAAGAATACAGTAGAGGGAATTATAATAATACAATAAGTGCAGCAAAATCAGACAATAGGAAAGGAAATCCCTGCCCCGAAGAACTTACAATCTAAAATGTTTGATGGGAGACTTAAAGAGACAGCAGGTGAGGGAATAAGTGCTGTGTATGCAGTGCTTGGCCACAATGGGTGGTAGGAGTGGCCGAGTGTGGGATAGTAACCATGAGTGCAGGCTGTTGGGATGCTTAACTTGTGGGGTGAGTTTTAAGGTTAGTGAATATTAGATCAGAAGGTTAACACCATTTACAAGGGAAACGATGGCAGGGATACATGGGTGAGTTCAGGTGTATGTCTGGGTTCAGGTTTAGGGGAGATCCCCATCAGCAGGAAGGAGTAGATAGAGGATGTGAATAGAGGATTTGTGTGGGAGTTTTTTATTGTTGGGTAAATTAGTTGTTGGGAGAGAGGTTTATAAATAATGGTGCAGTGGAGAGTGGGGAAGTTGGAGAGAACAGATATGTTCACAAAGGAGCGAGGAAACAGTTAACCGAAAAAGCAATAGGGAGGGCATTGTGAGATGCAGGAGGAGAGACAGGCCAGGTAATGGAAGATAGGAAAAGTACAAAGAATCAGAGCATTTAGAAAATCAAGTTCTCACAGCTGCAGAGTTGTTGTTGTGCAGAGTCAAGATTTTCCTCCAATCTTCACCTCCAAATTAATCTCCAAAATTATCTCCACACTTTAAGATGTTACACACAGCCATATGGCTCACAGCCAATAGAGCCTGCCTTATATACTTGAACACATTCACTTGTCTAACAATTAAGGGAGGGGTCTGCATATTCAGCTCATACCAGTTAGATGTTAATTTGATTAAAGTTCCTTCAATTGTTAGATGGAATTCACCCAGTCATACCTGTTTGAAGAAATCAGAGTATTAGTCCAGATATTCAGAGAGCATCCATGATTAAAGATAAATCTCCAAAATTATCTCCACACTTTCAATGTTACACATTAAGATGTTACACACAGCCAGCAGTATAGACAACTTTCAATTCAGTGGTCTGGAATATATTCCATTATCTATCTATCCAATATCTAATAGACAGAACATCCTCAATAAACGAGAGATGTTATGGATATTTAACCTCAACACTCTAACTCCCTCTGGGATAAATACAGAAAGGGAATTGAAAATGTTTTTGATTGATTAACTCATGTATGCATTACTATTTCTCTTATTTTGTTCGGTAACAACATTCTCTTTTGTGAACATGATTTGCTTCTGCATACATGAGGTCCATATATTGTCTCTTATGGGTGGCTTTACAGTCCTTAGAAGGGTACATCATTGAACAATCTATGTTTTTCTCAAATTATGTTTGTTTAGATAATTTCAATTAGTATGGACTCAATGAAAAGAATATTCAAGGTTTTTTATCATGTATTTCAATTCAGGTAATTCTCAAACATTCTACTGAGAGTTTAAGTGTGTAAATTATATTTCTTACCCAAAGCTATCTACAGTGGTTTGGTTATGTTATAGGAATATTTCATTAAACGATCTAACTATTATTATCTTTTCTCCAAATATACATACTTGGACAAGGTCCAGACTCTATTATGTCTATATACATCTATTAGCACTGTTTTTACAATTAATCTTTGCTATATAAATTGAAATCTCAATCAATATATAGATGTATTAAAGGACATTTAAGAAATGTATTAAAATTATGTTAACTTAACGTGATTTGTGAACGGCGCTAAAACACACCCAATCTGTGAATAAAAGTGCATATACTTCTTAAATATGTGAAAAAGGTGATCTCTAATAAATTTGTCAACCTTCCAGGAATGTGTACGAATTCCTTTCAAAGATAGCTTGTCCAGGGTGGGAAGGGAGCGAAGATATCAGGGATACACCAAAAAATAAAAACATATAATAGTGCAATAAATCAAAACAATCTGGATAGAACAAAAAAACTTGGCTCTGTAGCAATGCCTACTTACAGCAGGTCAGAATTAAAACCGCATTTATCTACACAACCAGTAGAGGTGGATCAGGATCTTCCGTAATGACAGTGGTTTTCAGCAGGGAATAAGATAAAATCAGCTCTCCGACAGGGGGTATTGTAGAGTGAGTGTCATGCAAAACAAGGGCAGACCATGGTACAGATCGCAATAAAATTTATATTTTAAAAGCAACAAAAAACATAGGAATCGTACTCACAATAAGTACATTAGACATGTACACGTAATGTTTTACTTGAGGCAAAGGAGTGCCGGACCCGTGTGGTACAGCTAACAGCTACTCTTCTCAGCGACTCGCATCAGACCGGATGGAAGATGGCGTCTGACGTCACATCCGTTGTGGGAGTGACGACGTCCGGTCGAGAAGTTCTGGAGACGGGCAGTGAGGGAACATGGCAACTCGGGAGCCTTCAGTTCAAAGGCAGCTGCAACTGTGACTGGCTCTACGCGTTTCGCTGTCAATGACAGCTTCCTCAGGAGCACGAATAATACCCCTAATGGGTTCTTAACAGTATAGAGTATATTGATTAATCAATCATTCAATTTAATAAACACACCGGTTCTCCGTTATTGGATGGTACATAACTCGGTGGTCAAAATACGACGCAACATAGCAAATATTTATTCAATTAATAAGTTAAAATACAATAATTAGAAAATCTAATGGGAAAAATTATATATATAAAGATATAAAAATTATATAAAACTTGATCATGTAACTCATGATTAAACGGGAGAGTGAAAGAGATGAAAGGATAAATAAGTAACAACATATAAAAAACACAAATAAAAACACAATCTGCTAATTCGTTTGAACTATAAAAATAATTAAAAAGGTAATATCTAAAAGACCCAAAAACTAAAATATAATATAATACAAGTAGTGCTGATAGGAACCATATACATAACGGAGAGTGTACAGTAGGGAAACCAATCCGAGCAAAGGGTGCATTAAATAAGAAATGGAGCCAATTCAAAATCAGCATTAAGGCCGTTAGGTGTTAAGGTGTTAAGTCTGTGTATCCAATACATCTCACGTTTGCTCAGATCTATGTCCCTACTGCGGCCTCTCCAATGTTGTAACACATTTTCAATGGCAGTGAACTTTAAATCTTTAGTCTTTGAATTGTGATACTTAGCAAAGTGTTTTGACACACTATGTGTCAGTATGCCTCTTCTAATGTTACTTAGGTGTTCCTCAATACGTGTTCGAATTGCTCTTTTAGTTTTTCCCACGTATTGTGGTACCATTTCTTATTTAATGCACCCTTTGCTTGGATTGGTTTCCCTACTGTACCCTCTCCGTTATGTATATGGTTCCTATCAGCTCTACTTATATTATATTATATTTTAGTTTTTGGGTCTTTTAGATATTACCTTTTTAATTATTTTTATAGTTCAAACGAATTAGCAGATTGTGTTTTTATTTGTGTTTTTTATATTTTGTTACTAATTTATCCTTTCATCTCTTTCTCTCTCCCGTTTAATCATGAGTTACATGATCAAGTTTTATATAATTTTTATATATTTATATATATAATTTTTCCCATTAGATTTTCTAATTATTGTATTTTAACTTATTAATTGAATAAATATTTGCTATGTTGCGTCGTATTTTGACCACCGAGTTATGTACCGCCCAATAACGGAGAACTGTTGTGTTTATTAAATTGAATGATTGATTAATCAATATACTCTATATATACAGTTAAGAACCCATTAGGGGTATTATTCGTGCTCCTGAGGAAGCTGTCATTGACAGCGAAACGCGTAGAGCCAGTCACAGTTGCAGGTGCCTTTGAACTGAAGGCTCCTGAGTTGCCGTGTTCCCTCACTGCCCGTCTCCAGAGTTCCTCGACCGGATGTCGTCACTCCCACAACGGATGTGACGTCAGACGCCATCTTCCATCCGGTCTGATGCGAGTCGCTGAGAAGAGTAGCTGTTAGCTGTACCACACGGGTCCGGCACTCCTTTGCCTCAAGTAAAACATTACGTGTACATGTCTAATGTACTTATTGTGAGTACGATTCCTATGTTTTTTGTTGCTTTTAAAATATAAATTTTATTGCGATCTGTACCATGGTCTGCCCTTGTTTTGCATGACACTCACTCTACAATACCCCCTGTCGGAGAGCTGATTTGATCTTATTCCCTGCTGAAAACCACTGTCATTACGGAAGATCCTGATCCACCTCTACTGGTTGTGTAGATAAATGCGGTTTTAATTCTGACCTGCTGTAAGTAGGCATTGCTACAGAGCCAAGTTTTTTTGTTCTATCCAGATTGTTTTGATTAATTGCACTATTATATGTTTTTATTTTTTGGTGTATCCCTGATATCTTTGCTCCCTTCCCACCCTGGACAAGTGAAAATTATGTTAACCAGGTTCCTCAATTTGTGTTTTATACAATATACAGTTGTGTGAAAAAGAAAGTACACCCTCTTTGAATTCCATGGTTTTACTTATCAGGACATAATAACAATCATCTGTTCCTTAACAGGTCTTAAATTTACGTAAATACAACCTCAGATGAACAACAACACATGACATATGACATATTACACCATGTCATGATTTATTTAACTAAACTAAAGCCAAAACGTAGAAGGTATGTGAGAAAAACTAAGTACACAATTACTGCTTCTATAGGAATTAAGATGCTAAGTAGCAGACAGGTGCTGCTAATCAAATGCCCTTGATTAATTGATCATCAGCAAGTGTGACCACCTCTATAAAAGCCAAAGTTTTAGAAGTTTGCTGGTCTGGAGAATTCAGGTGTGTGTTAACACAATGCCAAGGAGGAAAGACATCAGCAATGATCTTAGAGAAGCAATTGTTGCTGCCCATCAATCGGGGAAGGGTTATAAGGCCATTTCCAAACAATTTAAAGTCCATCATTCTACAGTGAGAAAGATTATTCAAAAGTGGAAAACATTCAAGACAGTTGCCAATCTTCGCAGGAGTGGACGTGCCAGCAAATTCACCCCAAAGTCAGACCGTGCAATGCTCAGAGAAATTGGAAAATCCCCAAGAGTTACATCTCAGACTCTACAGGTCTCAGTTAGCATGTTAAATGTTAAAGTTCATAACAGTACAATTAGAAAAAGACTGAAAAGTATGGTTTATTTAGAAGGGTTGCCAGGAGAAAGCCTCTTCTCTATAAAAAGAACATGGCAGCACGGCTTAGGTTTGCAAAGTTGCATCTGAACAAACCACAAGACTTCTGGAACAATGTCCTTTGGACAGACGAGACCAAAGTGGAGATGTTTGGCCATAATGCACAGCGCCACGTTTGACGAAAACCAAACACGGCATATCAGCACAAATACCTCATACCAACTGTCAAGCACGGTGGTGAAGGGGTGATGATTTGGGCTTGTTTTGCAGCCACAGGACCTGGGAACCATGCAGTCATTGAGTCGACCATGAACTCCTCTGTATACCAAAGCATTCTAGAGTCAAATGTGAGGCCATCTGTCCGACAACTAAAGCTTGGCCGAAATTGGGTCATGCAACAGGACAAAGATCCCAAGCATACCAGCAAATCTACAACAGAATGGCTGAAAAAGAAAAGAATCAAGGTGTTGCAATGGCCCAGTCAAAGTCCAGACCTCAACCTGATTGAAATGCTGTGGCTGGACCTTAAGAGAGCTGTGCATAAACAAATGCCCACAAACCTCAATGAACTGAAGCAACGTTGTAAAGAAGAGTGGGCCAAAATTCCTCCACAACGATGTGAGAGACTGATAAAGTCATACAGAAAACGATTACTTCAAGTTATTGCTGCTAAAGGTGGTTCTACAAGCTATTGAATCATAAGGTATGAAATAGATTAGGGTACCTCGAACTAACCACTGTTCTACTTGAAGGGTCGTATGGAGGTTGCGTGCTACCAGGGAGATAGACGGAATGTCAGAGAATAGCGGTTTGTAACTAGAGAGTACTTGCCACTAGTAAGAATCCCTATTATTGGTGCACAACAGACTATAAATTATATAGGTCCAATGATGCTCACACTGAGGGCCTCATGCAGTAAGCGTTGATAAGGGAATTATCACCATTTTATAGCCAAAATTGGGTTTGAGATTCAGTAAGCGCCGATAAGTGCTTGATTTCGCCAGGTTTCGGAGCCGATTATTTTGTTATGGCCAGTCGGCTGCCGATAAGCCTGTTTTCGCCACTGATCGCCACTTTTTTAAATCGGCTGGATTCAACAAAAAAAATCAGCTTATCGGGGCTGATCGGCACTACGAAATTGAGATGTTATGGCCGATTTCTCCCGCCAACTAAAGTTGGCAGTTTGGACGGGAGAACAATCGCTAAGGCTGCCGGAACGGCACTTAGAAAAAAAAAAACTTCTGTACATCAATGGAGTCAATGGAGCGGGGACGTATAACAGTATAGTACTGTTTACGTTTCATTGCTCACAATACAAAGGGGATTTGCATTACAGTGTGGAGGCATTCCCTGCATTGTGTCACAGCTGACGTGTATTATTTGCATAACATTGTACTTTTACATGTTTTCAGCATTTGCGTGTCACATTACTCATCATGTGATGATGTGGCAAGGGAAAATACTATACTCAACTCTTAAAGGAGAACCTCACATCATATCACACATTTTACTGAACTGAGCGACAATTATTTATATGATGTTACACATGTCACACATCTAACACATACACCGTATATTCATGTTGCTTTACATTACACAATGCTTGTAATGTGTCACGCATCTTTAAACGTTCATGTACATCTGTCTTCTCATGTTTACATCTAGTTTTGGGTACTCCCTATTTTCATGACGTCACTTATTGGACGCTCAATCACATTGCATGTTTACATTGTAACCGTTGCATTACAAGCACTTCAACCTAACTTATACACACATGTACAGTAATTCATCATTGGGACACCTTGTAAACTCATTCTATAGCAACTATCCTCATTACAGAAATGCATGCATATGCACACGACTATTCATTGTTGGCAACATGTCACAATAACATGGCTAATTACACATGTTACACAAAACTTTTCCCACATCAATCTCAGCCTTTTTGTCTCATTACATGACTGACTCTTGCGTTCACAAGTTTTACATGCATTGCACATGCAACTATTTATTTGCAAGCAATGTTTGTACAAAGCTTCACCTCACATCATTGGCAAATATCATCATTCCCTGCAGAATACACACAACAACTGCACACAGCTTGCCACACAAGTACTTTATTATGTTAATGTAAAACCTTGCATTTTACTATGTCACCTGACATCATCACATACCTATTTAAAGGACGCCCATTACCTGCTCATTCACAGCTACTCATTTCAAAATGTTGAGATTGTTTAGGAGACGGAGGAACATTCTTTTCTATGACATGCTTGCTGATGAAGAGAATGACTTAGGGCAAGGGAGGGACACACCGAGGGACAGTGACAGGGACAGTGACGCGGATACGACAGGGACAGGGAGAGGGACAGGCCGAGGGACAGGGAGAGGGACAGGAGATCAGAGGAGAAGACAGAGGAGACAAGTTGTGCCTCGTCCGCGTCTGTACAGGGAGAGAACCCTGTTAGATGGGATGAGTGAGGAGGAGATTGTAAGTCGCTATCGTTTGAGTTCAGCAGCAATCTTAGCTCTTTATCAGGAGATAAGGGGAGATTTAGATTTTTTCACAGCCAGAGGTCGTGCAGTCCCTGGGCTTGTTAAAATGCTGTGCTCATTACATTATCTTGCTTCCGCGTCATACCAGACAACTGTGGGCATAGTGGGCGGGGTCTCGCAATCTACATTCTCGCGGGCCTTGACTCAGTTTCTCTATGCACTCAATAGACGCGCAAGGAATTATATTCATTTTCCTACAGAGGCGACAGAGTGGCTGGAAGTCAGGACTGGCTTTTATAATATAGCAGGGATGTGTGCTGGGTGCAATCGATTGCACACATGTTGCTTTGATTGCACCTAGTCAGAGTGAGCATGTGTACCGCAATCGTAAGCACTACCATTCACTCAATGTACAGGTGGTATGTGATGCGACGATGAGGATAATGCATGTGGTACCCAAATTCCCTGGTTCCAGTCACGATTCCTCTATCCTGAGGAACTCTTCAGTCTTCCATGCGTTCGAAGAGGGACATTTTGAACATGGTTGGCTGCTGGGTGAGTACACATTTACATGTTATAACACAAAACACATTTTTATTTAGGAATGTTGGCATTGTACAATTTCATCACTAATGTCAGCTTATGTGTGCTCCATTCATTATAGGTGACTCAGGATACGGAATTAGGCCGTGGCTCTTGACTCCGGTGCTAAACCCTCAAACTGAAGCAGAGGAGAGGTACAATGCAGCCCATATATCTACAAGATCTGTTATAGAGAGGACATTTGGCCTACTCAAGACCAGATTTAGGTGTCTGGACAGAACTGGTGGGGCTCTTCTATACAAGCCTCAAAAAGTGTCTGATATTATCCTTGCCTGTTGCATTTTGCACAATGTTGCACTCAGGCACAATGTACAAGCAGACCTAGCTGAGCCTTTGGTAGACGAGCATCCCACCCATGTAGCTGCTGAAAATGAACAAACAGCCAGTGGTGGCCAGACACGCCAGAATCTCATCAATTCATTTTTTTCTTGTAAGTAAAAACATATATGTTCCAAGTTCTACTTTTATACTTACATTATGTTATCTTAACAATAATGTTTTTTTATATAACCTTCTGTTAGGACACAGATGAATATGGGTTGCACACCTTTCTTCTCTCTGCTGTGTGCACAAAGGGATGTGGCACCGGTATGTTATTGTTGCACAGGTTATATAATCCCTCTTCAATTGTACTTTAGTTGTGTGTATGTGAATACAACTGGGGTAACAAAGCACTAAAATTTTAGCATTGTGTTGTTCCTTATGCTAACACAATACACATATTATGCCCATACTCATTCATGCTTCTAGTATGCTTACATACAATGTTATTGGTGCAGTGTAACATGTACATCCATATGATGTGTACACCAGGCTCATTTACATTTTGAATTTGATTAAATATACATGGTGTTGCACATTTAACACCAAATACACACTTTGCTGTGTTGTTTACGGTACTGAAGATGGCATGTCAATGTTTGCAATTTATATATTGTTCCTTTGCATTATAGGTATATCTCCAGTATGACTGATCATGGTATGTATATTTGCTGACATGTCTCATAAGATGTGCCTACCTCAATCTTACTATAATTATTTGAAGTTAAAACACAACATATTGGTTTAAAGACAAATGTAACATACATGTACTTTCTGTATCATGTATATGCATTTAGCTACTCTTGAGCCTTCATGTGCATTGTATTAGAAAATGATTACTCACATTTTATCACATTTTATGTATGTTTCCTTATAAATTCCATTAATGTAATATAGAGCTGTTTGGAGAAAAGGGGATAACTGTACTTATTTGTTTACTTACGGGAGCTCATTCATCACGGATGAAATTGACTGATCATAACACTCCATGCATGAATGCCTGTAATCACAACAATGCGTACTACATCTTATATTTAGCAATGTAGGTGTTTTTTAATGCTAGGAATTAATAGTCAACATGAATTTAAATTTGTGACATGTGTATGTATAAGTCACACGTGTGTGGATGTGTCCTACATGTACCAAGTGTAAAACTGTGAACAGAAAACACTATTTTGTTGCAAATGTTACTGTCATTTAGCATTTCTAATTTACCTATATGACAATGTTGGTAATATTTTTGCAATATAATTCACGTCACTTCATCATTATCATGATGATAATTATCAAGTATTCTCACAATTGTAACGTCAATCACGTGCACATTAGCATAGACACACTTTTTAAGACAACTGTTTGTGTCTGTATCAATTTGTGTAGGATCCATGTATAACACCGACAAATGATAACACCAGCTTTATTATGGTAGCTTATATCATCATATTGACTATACGATGTATTTTTAGAAAGTTTAATAAACACAGTAAACTATAGTTAGTTAGGTTAATGAAATATACACAGAAACGTACTTCATTACATGATGTTGATGTCATATTCAGAACATCATGCATTGTAGGGGACCACAACATCTGGCCAATAACATTAATTGCTACAGTCCCAAACCATTTTATCAACATACCCATGTAACAAGAGATTTTTAACAATAAAGGGCTAGTTGGTTGTAAGTGTCCTTTACATTGGGAGAAGGAGTGGCTCAGTGAGTAAAGACACACACTGGCACTGAGAGTTTGAAGCAGGGGAGTCTGGTTCAACTCCCGGTGTCAGCTCCTTGTGATCTTGGCCAAATCACTTTACCTCCCTGTGCCTCAGGCGGCCAAAAATAAATTGTAAGTTCCACGGGCCAGGGACCTCAGCCTGAAAAATGTGTCTGTAAAGCGCTGTGTACAACTAGCAGCGCTATACATGAACATGCTCATATTATTATTATTATTATTATTCTTATTATTATTGTTACATAGTTTCGACAGTCATACGTTCCATTACACAATAGAATACACAAATGTGTTAGCATAGTGGGAATGGTTGTTATATATAAAACACACCATGCCATAAAATGATAGTAGTCATTAAAGAACACTCAATAAAAATTCATGAGGCACTATTTTGCAACATCATTATGTTAATTAAGTGCTTATGCAATATAGGCATAAGTGTATCACATTTTTAATTGTTTGTTAATAAGCGCTGCAAGCAATATAAAATTAGTTCCATATGTAGTATAGTAGTCGGTGGCTCCTCCTCACAATCATCTCATATAAAGGTAGACTCTTCTGAAATCATACATTGATCCGATTGTATCTTCCCCGACATCTCTGAAATACAGCAAACACATGATGGTCAAAGATGGCACCTTACTATATATGTATCCGTGACAACGCGTTACACAGCTCTATATGATTGTGTACATACACACGTCACTCACTTATATGTTAGAAGTACAAGTGTACATCAGTATGTAATGTTTCTTTAAATTTGTAGCAGGCATAACTATGTATATGATGTGAACGTTGCCTGTATACTGAAAAATGTGCGCGCACATCTTAGTGTGCGCACGCACTTCACACTTGGCTGCACTAACTGTTTGTGCATGCGCAAAACAAAGCGTACGTTGTGCATTCAATACAGCTTGAAAATATCATTAAACATAAAATCTTTATTTCAAATACAATGAATACGAAACTACATTCGTTCTGAACGAGTACATCTGTATTCTTTTTAAACAGACGTGTTTGGACAGAAAGGACGGCCGATAACACAATGCGCAAATGCAATACGTGTGACGTCATGTTAAACCAGCGTGAAACGCACGCTAACACTCCTCCCACTCAATTAACATTCGGCTAACGCCCAGTGTACGCCCCCACTGTATGACACACTGCAGTTACCGTTACTATAACAAAACATGACAGCCAATAGGCTTTGAGGCGCGCACGTCGCTTGGGGGCGGGACTTACATCCGTAATCCTTTTAAGGACGCCTTGGGCCATGACAAGGGTCCCACGTCATACGTGGTGGACCCGCTTTTAAATGTTGTAGATGTAGCATGATAACAAAACAGGTATGTGTTAGAGTTATGGTAAAATGTTGCTAATATGTTTAAAGTGATAGGAAAGTACGTATATTTATTCCGTCAGCAATGTGTACTACTCTTTCAGGTTCTACTATATTGTATTCGGAAACAATTTGTTTGTGATCGCTACATGTTATGCAGTCTGCTATGTTACGCTGTATCCACGCATTGAAAGGGAAAATGGTGGTTAGAAAAAAAAAAAAATTTTAAACGCAGAGTCAACTCATAACGGTTGTTATATTTACCATTCTTCTAGAATTAACTCTTCGTCTGGCTGCAACTGGTCGCTCCAGAAATGCAAGGCTTTTTCATCCACGCTTGACCCACCCGCTGAATCCAGTATGACACACATCTCCTCCATGAAGCGCTCATAGGAATCGCCACTGCTTTCTTCAAACAATTGGTCGGGAGGTATGTTCATTTCTTCGGGTACCCATTCCAATGCATTTTCAGCTGAAAGGCTTGGTACAGAATCATAGTAGTTATGTTCATGTACAATGTGGGTTTCAGGAATGGAGGGTGCAGATATTGCAGCAGCTATCGATTCACACGGAACAGTAGTAGCGGATCCATTGCTATTGGCATTAGGAATAAATATGCCTTTAACCACAATTTTTGTGCCTTCTTTCACGGTGAAATGTTTTTCTTTGGCAATCTTCCAGAAACCATAGTTGTGTTCTAGCTTATCCTGCACACGTTCAAAAAAGTCATTTGTTGATAAAGTGAATTTTATTGATGAATTAAATTTGCGCGCATGCCGACGGTTTTGGTAATAAGGATATTTTGCTCGAATCAAATCATAGATTTGGCGTGTGCTTGCTTGATGTCCGCAAGTTGATAAAATAGCTTCTGATATCATGTATTTATAACCTAAATTCGGATTCATAATTGTCACCAATTCATCAGCCATTGCAGAGTAGCACAAAAGATGTGTGCAGGTATCTGTTCTTTGCTCATCAAAATGAAACTGCTCAGTGGCTAACAAATTGCTGTGTTTCCTTTTCAAGGTCAACAAAAGTATAAACTGTAACTCCTTATTTCAAACGCCAATTGGATTTCTAGTTATAATTGCTTGAACATTTGTGGTTTGTGATAGCCGCATGTGGGACAAACATGTATCCTTTTTTTATCTCGTTTTTGAAAACATTAGTACACTTTTCATTCAGTAACATTGAGTTTTCTTGCAAAATAACAAAGAGCACTGTGTGAAAATAGTGCTTAGACAGCCATATCAGTAAATACACACACCTGCAAAATGAAATGTTTTTTTCCCACATACATTTCTGTGTGTATTTGAAAGTCTGGTTAAGTCCCTGTCTGCATGAGTTTAAATACGTGTGTATCTATATATATATAAATATATCTATCTCATAAATATATATATATATAAAGTGTATATTGTACTATATGTATATTGTGTGTATGTGTATGTGTATGTGTATGTGTTGTGACAGAAACCAGGGGTTGGTAATAAACTCCATATACAGGGCTCCCAGGATACTGAACAGTTTCTGTCCTGTCTAAGCTGAACAGGGCAGCCTCGTAGTACAGGCACTCCATTCCACAGTTTGTCTGCTGCCTGTTTTCTGTCGCCTGTCATGCTGATTAGAGTTCAGGTATATAAGACCTGTTTCCTGTTTCCTCTGAGCCCCGCCCAAGAGCCTGGAAGGCTGCTGAACTGCAGAGGGGTGAGAAAGCCTCTTTCCCAAATCGCTTCATTCATTCTGTTAGTTTGTCTAAAGACTGCAAAGGTACTTATTTTGTTGGTGGAAGTGGACAAGCCACTTCCAACTCTGAGTCAGGGACATCTAAGTTTTAAGTTATCGCTCAGACGAGCAGCTTTTTGTTTGGCTTTGTTTTCTGTTTACACTGTAGCAGTCCCAGTGCCTGGGACTGAATAAACCAGGCATAGCCTGTTTAAAGGAACAGTACGTGACGTCTCATCATTTAACCTACCCTAAAAGACCGTGTTCTAACAGACCCGGACAGACGGCGGAGCCCCGGAGTAAGCCGTTTGTCACATATGGTGGAGAATGCGGGCAGAGCACTAGGGGGTCTGCGGGTTGAAGAACTTTGAAAAAAAAAAAAAAAAAAAAAAAAGTTTTTTTTCATCCTCTGCAAACAAGATGGAAGACGTGGTGGGTGCGCTGGTACGCAATGTCGCTGCCCAGAAAGACGTGAATGAAACCCAGCAACAGCTGTTAATAGCCCAGCAAGAAACTAATGCAAACCAGCAGCAGACGAATGCAGCCCAGCAACAGCTGCTAATAGCCCAGCAAGAGATTAATGCCAACCAGCAACAGGCGAATGCAAACCAGCAACAGACGAATGCAAACCAGCAACAGACGAATGCAAACCAGCAACAGACGAATGAAGCCCTGCAAAACGCGAATGCAAACCAGCAAGAGACAAACCGCTTGCTGAGAGAGGAGCAACAGCGGTTCGCTCAGGGCTTACAGCAGGAACTCGAGATCCTGAGGGGGACTATCAGTAACCTTCCACTGGCAGCGGCAGCCCCAGTTCCGAAAATGACCAGGGCAAGCCACTACCTTCAGAAGATGGGACCCTCGGATGATGTGGAAGCCTATCTTCTCACGTTTGAACGCACGGCACAGAGAGAGGGATGGCCAGAAGCTGAGTGGGCTGGTCTAATCGCACCCTTCCTAAGCGGCGAACCCCAGAAGGCTTACTTTGATCTAGAGCCAGCCGAAGCTAACGTCTATACAAAATTGAAGTTCGAGATCCTCGCCCGCCTCGGCGTAACCACGGCTGTTCGTGCCCAAAGGTTTCACGCATGGTCCTTCACGATGGATAAAGCCACCCGAAGCCAGATGTATGACCTCATCCACCTCGCCCGGAAGTGGCTACAACCCGAGATCAACTCAGCAAGCCACATCGTGGAACGGTTGGTCATGGACCAGTTCTTGAGGAAACTTCCCTCTGCCTTACGTCGTTGGGTCAGTCGGAGTGACCCCCACAATGCGGATGAGCTTGTGGCCCTTGTAGAAAGGTACAGTGCAGCAGAAGAGCACCCGCAACCCACAGTCGTGGAGCAACCCCACTACCCGAGGTTCCAGGACTCTTCCAGAGACGGTAAAAGGGTACCGGGGTTAAGGGGCGCTGAAGAGCGGCGACCACCTTCACGCCGCTCCAGCAACAGTGGTTCGCACACTAAGGGCAATAGCCAACATGGGGAGCCGGGAAAAGGCTCTAAGTGGGACACAGACTATGTAGCTAAATGTGTAAATTGTCATGAGAGGGGCCACACAGCAAAAATCTGCCCACTAAATGATGAGCCCATGCAATGCAACAGCATGGAACCTTATTCGCTGTTGTCCCAATGTATGGGCCCTAGCCCAGAGGACCCCTTGAATAACCATCTGTGGGCATTTGTAAAGGTTAATGTTAAGAGGGTTCGGGCACTTCTGGACTCTGGGAGCATGGTCACACTAGTGTCCGAATACCTATTGCCCATTAAGAAGAAACAGGTAAACAGTTCACAAAGAGTGGCAATTTGTTGTATACATGGGGATAATCATGAATATTCCACTGTTGATGTTTTTTTTTAAACAGAATTTGGTTCTTTAGATTTCAAGGTGGGTGTTGTACCCAAACTGGCACATGATGTGTTAATAGGGACCGACTTTCCCCATTTTCTAAAAATGTGGTCCCCAGCTCAGAATAGCGCCCAGAGTTCAATAGCGGACCATAACGAAGTGTTAGAAGAAACAAATCCTTTCCCTTTTTCAGAAATGGATGTTGACGAGGGCCCAAATAAGAAGGGGGAAAAGGAGGAGTGCTGTGAAATTCCCTTCCCCATCACTACTTTGGTAGGGAATACCCCAAATCAAGATGTTGATCAGGCACTTACCACCCCAGTACAGGATAAGACCCTCGCTGACCTAGAGGTCAGTCCTGGGAGTTTTAAGAAGCCCCAGTTGGAGGACCCCACATTAGCGGTAGCAAGGGGAAATATACGGGACCAGAATAGTACTCATGGCCAACCAGATAGGTCACTTGCTTACCCCTACTTCGAGGTAGAGAACGACCTAGTATATCGGGTTGATAAAAGAAAATCAGTTACAACTAAACAATTGTTGGTACCACGGACATTCCGTAACGTAGTATTACACCTCGCACATAGTCATCCATTGGGGGGACACCTAGGGGTGGAAAAGACAAAAGAAAAGGTTCTCCGAAGCTTTTATTGGCCTGGGGTTCTGGCAGAAATTACAAACTATTGTTCCTCATGCCCAGAATGTCAGATCACCGCCCCGTTCAAAGCATACCGCAGCCCATTGGTACCCCTTCCCATAATAGAGGTACCATTTGACCGGATTGCTATGGATCTAGTAGGACCCCTAATAAAGTCTGCTAGGGGACATCAGCATATATTGGTAATATTAGATTATGCTACCCGATATCCGGAGGCAGTTCCCCTACGTAGCACCTCTGCTAAAAACATAGCAAAAGAGTTAGTACTTCTGTTTTCCCGGGTCGGAATTCCTAAAGAGATCTTATCTGACCAGGGAACACCATTTATGTCCCAAGTAACAAAAGAGCTATGTAAACTCCTAAAAATCAAGCATCTCAGAACCTCAGTCTATCATCCACAAACAGATGGTTTAGTGGAAAGGTTCAATAAAACCTTAAAGAGCATGTTACGCCGGGCGGTCGATAAGGATGGGAAAAACTGGGACTGTTTGTTACCATACCTGTTATTTGCCATTAGGGAAGTTCCCCAGTCATCCACAGGCTTCTCCCCATTTGAACTATTGTATGGCCGACATCCAAGGGGCTTACTGGATATAGCCAAAGAAACTTGGGAACACGAAGTTACCCCTTACAGAAGTGTAATAGAGCATGTTGCCCAGATGCAGGACCGCATTGCTGCAGTCCTACCCATAGTGAGGGAACACATGGAGAAAGCTCAAGAAGCACAAAGGAATACGTATAATAAGGGTGCTAGGGTCAGAATTTTTTTTCCAGGTGATAGGGTACTAGTTCTGGTTCCCACCGTGGAGAGTAAATTCCTTGCTAAATGGCATGGGCCATATGAGGTATTGGAAAGAGTGGGAGAAGTAAATTATAGGGTAAGGCAGCCAGGTAGGAGGAAACCTGAGCAAATTTACCATATAAACCTACTCAAGCCCTGGAAAGATAGAGAGGTCTTGTTAACCCTAGTACCCCCAGGTCCGTCAGAGAATCAAGAAACTGACCCAGAGGTTAGCATAGCTGAAACACTGTCCGTGCATCAGAAACGAGAGGTCCAGAGTTTAGTGAGAAGGAACAAAGAAATCTTCTCTACACAGCCAGGTAAAACTAACGTAATTAAACATGACATAGTCTCTGAACCGGGGGTCCGAGTTAACCTTAAACCGTACCGAATCCCAGAGGCCAAGAGAGAGGCTATAAGTTTAGAGGTTAAAAAAATGCTAAAACTAGGCGTAATTGAGGAATCCCAAAGTGGGTGGAACAGCCCTATAGTTTTAGTCCCAAAGCCAGACGGTACAACATGGTTTTGTAATGACTACCGGAAACTAAACGCGGTGTCAAAATTTGATACTTATCCTATGCCCAGGGTGGATGAACTTGTAGAGAGACTGGGCAAAGCCCGATATCTCACAACCCTAGACCTAACAAAAGGGTACTGGCAGGTTCCCCTCACAGAAAGGGCAAAAGAAAAAACAGCCTTCTCAACCCCAGACGGCCTCTTTCAATATAAGGTGCTGCCTTTTGGCTTACATGGAGCTCCCGCCACATTCCAAAGAATGATGGATAAAATTTTAAAACCACATGTTCGGTATGCTGCCGCCTACCTGGATGATGTGGTAATCCATAGTGAAGATTGGCAGTCCCACCTTCCAAAGGTCCAAGCTGTGCTCGACGCAGTTCGGTCTGCTGGACTAACTGCTAACCCCGCTAAATGCACTATTGGTCTGGAGGAGGCCAAGTATCTGGGGTATTCTATTGGTAGAGGGTTACTCAAACCACAAACACTCAAAGTAGAGGCGATACAAAATTGGCCAAGGCCAGTCACAAAAAAACAAGTAAGGACCTTTTTGGGGTTAATTGGCTACTATAGGAGGTTTATTCCCAATTTTGCAACTAAGGCAACCCCACTAACCGACCTCACAAAAGCAAGAGGACCGCTAATGGTAAAGTGGTCCCCCGAAGCCGAACAGGCCTTTAGAAGCCTGAAAGAAGCTCTCTGTGCCCAACCAGTGTTGGTCACACCTGACTTCTCCAAAGAGTTCGTAGTCCAAACCGACGCATCTGAGGTAGGGCTGGGGGCGGTACTCTCCCAGGAGTCTCAAGGGGAGGAGCACCCCATCCTTTATTTAAGTAGGAAACTAAATCCCCAGGAGAAAAATTACTCCATAGTCGAGAAAGAGTGTCTCGCAATAAAGTGGGCTGTAGAGACACTCAAGTATTATCTGTTGGGGAGAAAGTTCCGATTGGTCACAGATCATGCACCCCTTACCTGGATGTGTCAAAATAGGGAGAAGAACGCTAGGGTGACCAGGTGGTTCCTAAGCCTACAGCCCTTTAAATTTTCTGTGGAACACAGGTCGGGGCACAAACATGGCAATGCCGACGGGTTGTCAAGGATGCACTCCCTAATATCCATGGTCGCTCACCCCTCGAGGTCTGAGCTGGGGGGGAGGATATGTGACAGAAACCAGGGGTTGGTAATAAACTCCATATACAGGGCTCCCAGGATACTGAACAGTTTCTGTCCTGTCTAAGCTGAACAGGGCAGCCTCGTAGTACAGGCACTCCATTCCACAGTTTGTCTGCTGCCTGTTTTCTGTCACCTGTCATGCTGATTAGAGTTCAGGTATATAAGACCTGTTTCCTGTTTCCTCTGAGCCCCGCCCAAGAGCCTGGAAGGCTGCTGAACTGCAGAGGGGTGAGAAAGCCTCTTTCCCAAATCGCTTCATTCATTCTGTTAGTTTGTCTAAAGACTGCAAAGGTACTTATTTTGTTGGTGGAAGTGGACAAGCCACTTCCAACTCTGAGTCAGGGACATCTAAGTTTTAAGTTATCGCTCAGACGAGCAGCTTTTTGTTTGGCTTTGTTTTCTGTTTACACTGTAGCAGTCCCAGTGCCTGGGACTGAATAAACCAGGTATAGCCTGTTTAAAGGAACAGTACGTGACGTCTCATCATTTAACCTACCCTAAAAGACCGTGTTCTAACAGTCCCGGACAGACGGCGGAGCCCCGGAGTAAGCCGTTTGTCACAGTGTATATGTGTATATATATATATATATATATATATATATTATATATAAAAAAATAATAATTTTTTTTTTTTTATATATATATATATTATATATATATATATAAAAAAGTAATTTTTTTTTTTTTTAAATATTGCTGGAGTACACACAACATATTGATGGCAGTAAGTAGGCCTTGTATGAAACCTATTTAAATGGTGATAAACATGAGTGAATTAAGTAATAAACATTTGTTTGCGCCCAATAATGTTAGAGGCTCACACTTAGTATAGTTGTCAAACATTAGGCCTGTATTATTAAAATACTGTGTTTTCACAAGGAAGCATGAAGTGTATGTTTTTTGTAAATACATCTATACCAGTTTAGATAGCACTATATATACACACACACACACAGTGTGTGTCTGTGTGTGTGTGTGTGCATATATCAATACATACTACATATATATTAGTATCAATTCAGAGATGTTCTTGAAACAAGAACACATAAATGATTAAAGGACAACATTACAATGGGCAGCAAAGGTAAGTAATATTTAACACAAAATCCTGCTGTACACGTACAAGAAAGATGTTTGCAGTTAAATAGGTGCTTTTATAATTGCATGAAAATAATATGCACATGCAATGATTACATCAATTAACACACCCAAATGCAATGTTTTGCTGCAAAGTCAATGGCAGCTTCTCTAAACTTAGCAACTGGCTCCTGGTGGACCATTACTGAACAGACGATTAAAACATAAATATTTATAACACTATTCATTAATTAGGAGTGTTAACATTTCCAAAACTTCACGTGTACAAGAACATACTTGAAAGTTTGGAAACAACACAGTCTTTAGCATACATACAATAGTAATTAGATAATCTGAAGTCAACAAAACAAGGCCAAAGACATATTTTCTGAATTATAACATTTATTTTTTTTGTTCCTTTTGCGAGCGAGTAACAGGCCTGCTTGTTGTCTCTTGAATTTTCCTTTTTCTTTTGCCACCAACTTTAGGCACAACACAGCCACTTTGAGTGGCCTCTGGCACTTCACGGGCAGGGCTTGTGGCCAGTGACTCACCTACAGGGCTTTTGGGCAGTGACTGTTCACCTAAAGGGCTTGTGGCCAGTGACTCACCTACAGGGCTTGTGGCCAGTGACTCACCTACAGGGCTTTTGGGCAGTGATTCACCTACAGGGCTTTTGGGCAGTGATTCACCTACAGGGCTTTTGGGCAGCGATTCACCTACAGGGCTTTTGGCCAGTGACTCACCTACAGGGCTTTTGGGTAGTGACTGTTCACGGACAGGGCTTGTGCCCACTGACACATGTGAGCAAGTTGGTAGACACTGCACAAGTGATGGTTGGTCTGTTTCATGTGTGTCTTTTGTTGTTTTTGACCAAAAACTGGTCAGTAGTAACTGCTTGTGTTTTGTTTTTGTGGGCTCCTTTGTAGGTGTCTGCTGCTGAATTTGTACAGATGGCAGCGGTAGGATGTCATCAGGAACCTGCACAGCAATGTCTGCTACTTGACCGGTAACATTTGGGCCTGGTGAATGAATATCAGATGAATGTGGTGAAAACTGACCTGCATGAACAGATCCTGGCTGGGAGGTGTTGAATTGTGGTACATTAGTCATTCTCCAGTAATTAGCTTGTGTTTGCTGAACAACTAATGCTTCGAATGAGGTGTTGATTTTTTGCAACTGTTTCGGCACTTCAATGAAGACTCTGTGGAGATGTGCCAATTGTGAAACTGTTTCTTCCTGCAGTGCAATCATCCTTTCCAGCACTGTCATGAGGTCAGAATGGCGACGATTTTCTGCTTCCACAATTTTTCCCTCAGAAGCTACAATTGCATCGTATGTCGTATTTGCTGGACGATTTGGCGGTAAAACAGTTTCAATTGGAACGTCATCATGGTCACTTGCTTCTATTTGTGTGTCTATGGCGGTGGCGTCATCATCATCATCATCATCATAATCCTCTTCATCATGTTCTACAAATAAATGTACACATTATTAAATGTCATGTTAATCTCTGCTGTGTTACTATGTAATTCTACTGTGTCATAAGTAACAACTAACATGTTTTATAACCTCACATTAAAAACTACCTTGACTTAAGAATAATGTTTGGACTCAGTATGAATTATGAGTGAATGAAAACTTGCTGTAAACTCACAACTCCTACATGATAGTTAACATCACTAACACAATACAAGTTGCCTTACACTTCATTTTCACTGACACTAAGTAATCCTATTTAAAGAAGATGTGCAAAACAAATAATGAACATGACAACATAACATATAGAAGAGCACATATTATATGGCCACCAACTGATACACTCACCTTCTAGGTGTGTTGAGCTGGCTGACCCAGGTGAAGACACTTGTTCAGTCTCAGGTGACGCATGTCCTTCAGGGGCAACTATATATAACAATAACATAAGTTTTACATTTACATGTGTAAATATTGAACAAACAGTTATTGTATGTTCTGTATTTATGAGTACCTAACAGCATCATTTCCATAACCCAAAATGTGTGTGTGAAAGTGAACATAAATAGTTGTAATAACAATGTACATGCCTGTGTACTTAGAAGTTTTGAGTTCCCTAACATACAACATACTATGGTTCTGCAGTAATGCGTGAGGAAAAATACATTAAATTTGTCCATAAAAATCATATGTTGTGTAGTGATATCAGTATCATAATGTACATAACTATCATGAGATGACCATTCACAATGGTTATCATGAAGGTGGTCATATTGCAAAAAGTGTTGTTTTTGGTAGAGGATATGTGTGGTACATTAATATAAGATGTGGCACACATGAATGTGGCTGTGACTAAACAAGACAACACATGCAGTGTGTGATAATGTGTCGTTGATAGTAGTAGTTCAACTATAGATATGAGTGAACTAATGTGTGACGTACGGTTTGATAAGTAATGAGTTGTTGGGGCATTTAGTAGCTAAAGTGAAGCTTTCAAATGAGTGTGATTAACTTCAGTTGTGCTAGTCAGGTTGTAAGAACGGTATTCCCTTCCCCAAAAAGCCTAATCAGCCACACCTTTCAATTACTTGAAAGATGAGCTAAATAGTCGTGTGCAGTTTTTAAGTTATGAAAACAATGACATAAAATATGATACGTGTGCCTCATTATGCTGTCTGTATATGACTTAAAGCAAAAATGGACCTTTTCATAACAACTATAGATGTGTTAGTGCAAGTGATGTTTGTAGGCCGTTGCATGCAATATATTTGATGCATGCTTAAAATAGGCAGTAATGTCATGTTTGTCGGAGTAAAATATATAAAATACACAATAATATTATACATATTTCTGTTCTGTACCTGTAGCTAGTAATAATTTCTCATTAACATGTGTTACACATGTGTACTACCCTGTTGTTCCCCATCTTCGCCCACCATCAATTGCTTCCACTGCAGCAATGCATTTTGGGAATTCACATGTAAATGAGCACGCAATGGCACGTGCTATATTAGTTACTGCTTTTAGTAGGACTACAACATATATGTCTATTTTGAGATATATATATATACAGAATCAGACATATACATATATAGATGCAGGTATGCTTATATTGTGAAGACAGTATAAAAAGCAGTGTAACTATGCAAAATAACTGTAAGCAACGACACGCCTAGTACAGTAATATTTCTCACCTGGTGGAAATTGTGAGGGGTAAATTCCTATATCACGGTCACCAGGTAAGCCTTCCACGACGACGGGAAGTAATTTTGCCCGAAGCAGCTCCTCCAATGGACTTAATATGAGACGTTGTGGTGTGGGCCCACCTCCAGTGCCAGTAGCATGCACGCGTTGGTGTTGTATTTTCTTTTTCAATTTGGACCTAATATCATCAAATCTCTTGTGACAATTCCGCTTGTCCCTCACATGATTCCCACACGCATTGACACCAATGACTATTGTGTCCCACATTTCTTTTCTGCTTGCTGAACTTGTCCGCCCTTGAAAAACATATAAAATATATGAGGTAAATGAATAATAATATAAGCACCAGTTTCCTACACTGCTAGCTGTTCCAAGAGATAGCAAACATGCTGTTTTATGTGTAATATGTGAAGCACATGAGCATTCACTACTAAACCTATACATGTAAGCAAGGTTGCATTCATATTGTATGCAGTTATGGCAAATTGACCGCCTGTGTTTAGTTGTCCTTGTAAGGCATGATAAAAAGCTGTGTTTCCAGACTAATTAACGTAGAAAGATATTGTGAACCCATATTTGCATATGAACAAAACTCAGATGACCTAGGATCACATGTATTTGAATAATAAATGTAAAGGTACACTTACCTAGTAAATGTCCATATATACTGTCATAGTGCTCCAGAATGCCAGTGACAAGAGCTGTATTTTCCTGGTCATTGAAGCGAGGATTACGTGGCTTCTCCACACGTTTCTTCCGAGCAGGTTTAGGGTCAGAGCTTGGCTGGTGCTGACTGGACTCTCCTTCTTCCAATGGAAGAGCCTCCAAAAGCTGCCCACCAGCAAGCACGCCACCACCATCCACCCCATCAGCAACTGCGCCACCAGCAGCACTCCCAGCACCAGCACTCCCACTCCTAGCACCAGCACTCACACTCCTAGCACCAGCACTCCCAGCACCAGCACTCCCACTCCCAGCAACAGCACTCCCACTCCCAGCACCAGCACTCCCACTCCCAGCAACAGCACTCCCACTCCCAGCAACAGCACTCCCACTCCCAGCAACAGCACTCCCACTCCCAGCAACACCACTCGCAGCACCAGCACTCCCACTCCCTGCAACACCACTCTCACTCTCAGCAACATCACTCCCCTGAACAGTACGTTCACTCCGACGCGTACTCCCACGAGTAGCACTCCCACTCCCACCAGCATCACTCTTCCCACGCTTTGCGGGCATACTTCCAGCACTCACAAAAAACAGACAAGAAATGTACAGCCAATCACACGAAACACTTCCACATATAAAACAAGACAAAGATGTAAACAAAACAACAATGGACAAAGCTCACCCAATACACAACAAGTCTCTCAGTCAATATGCAAATCTTCAAACAGCCAGCTCTGTGCGTCTCTCTCTCTCTCACTCCCAACAACACAGAGAATGAATAGCAGTACACGTTGCCTTTAAATATGGCGCGCAATCCAAAACATGCTTGTTTCGCCTGATTCAGCAAGATTTGTGATTGGGCAACCTAACAGCACCCCGCCACGCACGCCGATACACCTGTGTGTGATCGGCTAATCATCGTGAGAGTGGGCGGATTTGTTTTCGGGTTGATTTTGAATGTATTCGGCACTTACTGCATACGGAGAGGAAAAAACGCCAATAACATGACTAATCGGAAAGATTGCCGATTTCACATAATCGACGCTTACTGCATGAGGCCCAGAGTCTGTTAAAATGATACACTTTATTAAGACCAAATGTCTACACAATATTTTATAGTTAATTAAAGTTAAAATTGGTTTCCTTGCTAGGTATTTTGTTTGTATATATTAGTGCTCAAAGTATCTGCAGCTCATGTTCTTGACAAGTTCTTATGGCCATAAAACCTTTACATAGATCTAGACACCCTCAAAAGCAGCCAACTGGTGTCAACTTAGTATACTTACATTACACAAAAACTGTGTCTAAGTACATGACAAACATTTTAAAAGATCTATCAACAGGACATCAAAGATCCCTGTATAAGCCCAACTACAGCACAGTCTGACACACTTTAACAAGACAATGTGTAATACATAGAGAGTCTTATACCAAACTACTACACTTACCCTGTCTCAAAAACTGCTGTCAGTCACAGTGAATTCAGTGTTTGGCATTTCAAGGACTCCAGTATAGTTCACTGCTGAGTATTCAACTGGAACTGCACGCAGTACAGTTTGCATACTATATACACGGTGACTCAGCTTCATACAAATAAGAACTTGTCAAGAACGTGAGCTGCAGAGACTTTGAGCACTAATATATACAAACAAAATACCTAGCAAGGAAACCAATTTTAACTTTAATTCACTATAAAATATTGTGTAGACATTTGGTCTTAATAAAGTGTATCATTTTAACAGACTCAGTGTGAGCATCATTGGACCTATATATGTTATGGTCTGTTGTGCACCAATAATAGGGATTCTTACTAGTGGCAAGTACTCTCTAGTTAAAAACCGCTATTCTCTGAATCATAAGGTATACTTAGTTTTTCACACATGGCTTCTCCAATTTGGCTTTATTTTTGTTAAATAAATCATGACATGGTGTAATATGTCATGTGTTGTTCATCTGAGGTTGTATTTACCTAATTTTAAGACCTGCTATGGAACAGATGATTGTTATTATATCCTGATATGTAAAACCATAGAATTTAAAGAGGGTGTACTTTCTTCTTCACACAACTGTACATATGTTTGATATATACATTTTTATATATATGATTTGTGTGTTTATCTTTCATCTGATACAACAATTGGCTATTGGATTTATAGTTATTTATTTATCTTTATGTTTTAATGTTATTTTTTTTGTATTAGTTGATTGTATGATTCATGTCTCTTTTATTCATTTTCTTTGGTCTTTTTTATTTTTAAGAATGTATCATGTGTCTTCTGGCACTTGTTTGTGTACTTGTAGCCAGGGTTACCACCACCGCTGCGTCATCATAGGTCGTCCGTGATCTCTCTTCACCACGGGGGACTTGTTGAGTGACGAGTGGGGGGTTGAGCATCAGGGCTAATCGCTACAAGTGCCGGTACACTTGAGGAGAACGCTACTCTTTGACAAAGTGCCTTCCAGCACGAAACACAGCAGAGTTTTTCCTCGAGATTCCTGCAGGTTTTGTATAGTGTAGTGACTTCAAAAAAGTACTTTTTTTAGTGACCCGGCAGCATCAGCTGGTTTTTGGCACGTCATGAATGCAGTGCATGGCTGCATCTTCCTGTATGGGAGAATCCTTCTCTGTTGTTACTTCTGAAACTGTTTGCACGCTCGTCCAGGATTCTATACTACAATCAAGAATCAGTGAGTACTACAAGTTAAATACTTACCTGTATACATTTGGTTGATCCAGCCAAAGGGATTTGTTCATTAGTTCTTTGGGTGTCTAGTTGTTCTTTTCATTACTGTCTCCCTAGACTTCCCCTTAGTATTATCTGGTGACATACCCTTTATAGGAGCATAATGGGATACAGCTGACAGTATTCCTGATGAACAATATTGGACATGTTATACTCTTCATTGCATCTGTATATACAGTATATGCATTCAATGAATTGCCTGTTCATGCGCTTTTGAGCCCTGTATTGGGAGGGGTTTCCTCCATTTTTTCTTCGACAGGTACAGGTATACTCCAAATGTTTACACCTTGCAACATTATCAATTATCAATTTATCCCTGCCCAACATTAACATTTTGTGCTCAAATTCACACAGAAATGGTATTGAAATACTCGCTTATCTTGATCTGAACTCTTGTGCTTCAATGATTGATGAATCCTGCTTCTGCAGATGCAAGCAACTTCTTACTGCTGTACCAGCAAGGAGCCAAGGAAGTGAAGGATGCCTTCTGACCCAAAACTAACCGGGACCCCACAAAAAGCAAAAATACTAAAGCAGGGAAAGAAAAAAAGGCACCAAAAACTCCAAAGGTGAAGAAACTGAAATCGATTGGGAGAAAGAAGAAAATGGACAACATCCTTGCCATTTGTTGACCCAGGAAACCTGATTCTGTACCAGGTACCTGTACCCCAAAAACCATCACACCCAGCTTATCAAACCTTCAACCCAGTGTATCGCTCTCTCTCTTCCAGAATATAAAACCTGATACCCTGCACCTGTCTGCTGTCTCTCAGCATTCCCTATATTAACCACTCCTCTTCCTGTCTCAGTGACCGTTTATACTTGTTTCTCCAGCATCTGCTTTGTCCCCGCTGTTTCTCTGCCCTGTTGATTTGTTGCTGTTCCCTTTTCCAGTCCTGTACTCTTGGTCCAGTCCTGTTTCCTTCTCCCAGTCAGTTTATCATATACCAGTCCTATTCCTGTGTTTCCATCTTGTTCTTGCCTCTTAGCTGTCGACCCCTGCCCATGACCCAACTATGATAAATTGCTGCCTGCCTCTGACCGTTGCCTGTGACCTGACTACAATATATTGCCATACACTGGCGACACACTTTATTCGAGCTCGGCTAGTCCCACGAATTCGGGTATACCCGGGTGTATTGAGGTTTGTGACTGTTTTCTGCCTGAGTGCATTGAGTTATTTTCCAGGCAGGGATTGAAGCATTTTATTCCCGCTGGCTGCAATACTGCACAGTATATATATATATACTGCATTACAATTCATGAATTTATGCCATCTGGTAGACACGCAAAGCATTGCAGCCTATTAAATCCTAATCATTATCATTTAACAGATCAGCCGCCCATCAGCCAGGCATGAACCCAGGCTGGGAAGGCAAATGCAATGGGGCTTGTCAGAGGTGAGGAGCGGCGCATTCCAGGTATCTGCCAGGTACATACTGGGTATTTGCTCGAATAAAGTGTGTCGCAGCAGTAGAAGAAAGAAATGGCAGAGCACAACCGGAAATAACCAAAAAGGTTAGGAGGAAAGTGCGTTATCCATAAAAATATTTAATGGTCAAGAAAGGAAAAATGGCAAGGCATTACCCTACCAACATGTTTTCGTTGCCTTGATAAAGTGCTTTGTGCAGCACGGAGACCACACCCAGTACCCTACCCTAATCAAGATATATACTCCAAGCATCACACAGGAATAATCATCATCATGCTACATTTATTGTTCTGTATACAGTCTTTAGCACCATGCATGAATACATTTACAATACATTGCCACCTGCCCCTGACAAGGCTTTTATACCTTACCACCTGATCTGGATCCCTGCATGTGACCCTGACTATGCCTTCACTCATTGCCTTCTCTTCTGGCCACTGGGATTATATCCTGTCATAGATCTACCCTTGCCAGAATAAACAGGCCTTTATTAAGGATCCCATCCAACAAACGCAGCTCAGTTCTCCATGCAACATGTCCTCTCAGACCTGCAAGATCAGATGGAAAATGTCTGTACTAGGCTAAGCAATGTTGAGGCCAAGTAATGGAATTTATGCAACCAGCCTTGCCTGCACAAACCACATCACCTTCCCATTCCGAAAAAATTCTGGGGGAAACAACAACAATCCCGTGGTTTTTACAATCAGTGCAGACTCCTGTTTCAACTACAACACACACTCTATAATACTGACGAAGCAAAGGTTGGACTAATTATCATTCTGATCAAGGATGAGACCCTTGCATAGGTCTACCCTTTGCTATAACAGAATAGCCCACCACTAAGGGACTTGGAGGGATTCAAAGAAGCAACATGCCTGATTTTGATGATCCAAACCATTGTGTGACCTCTGAGGAAACTTTGAACAAGCTTTGTCAATGAAAATGCTCTGCTGTAAAGTACGTCGCTGAGTTCCAAAGTTGGGTTACTGATACTAACTGGAATGGGGACGCCCAGAAATAAAATCTATTTATCACATACAGTACAGTACTGTACCTTACTGGGGATCCAGAAAAGGAAAGAAATGGATCACAGCGGCAAAAATGGAAGGGCTACAATACTGAAGCTAAACTAAAATCAATTTAATAAACAAGGTGACAGCATGGCATGCATACAGTAAGTAAACTCTAACGCGTTTCACACATTTATCAGCGCTTCGTCGGAGAGTATGTGACTCTATTGAAAATGTTGCTTTTTGTAGCTTGGTCCCCCAACCGGAAGTAACGTGACGCCGGGTGCTGCACGAGTGTGGAATCAGCGAGACTGAATTCAAAGAAACTAGTCTGTCTACTATCTGCAGTGGCACCTTCCGGGTGGAAGAACAAGCATACAATACATGCTAATTCTTTTAAAATAAAGTACTGTACATTATGTGCTGTGCAAAAAAAAGTGTGACATTTTTTTACATTCATAATACTGTGTAAAAAATGGGAAAGTTTAAAAAACCACAAACTTCCACCAACATCATCGTCATCATTTTCAGATTGTCGACTAGACAGTTTAATTTCTGAAAGAAAAAAAAGATAATGCTTTAAGTACTGTATACAGGTAGTTCGCATGTGTGAACTCACGCTCTAGAGTGAATGTGTTCAAGCATTTACGGGCTATTGCACGCATACACATAAAGTACAGTATGGGTGTAATTGGGAGTTAAAGTTACTACTGTATTGTACATTATATTTACCTTCATTAGAAACCTTGCCAATAGGGTTGAGACCCTGACTTAACATCAGGGGTGTACTATGCGTAGCAGCTCGAGTCGATCATGTAGCCAGCATGAAAGCTGGCAGGTGCTTGCTGAAGCTGGTAATCAGCCGGACCAGGTAGCCAGGATTGAGGTTCACCAGGTTTTCAGTGATGGTCGGAGCATTATTGTAATAGTATTCGTAAGCCGATGGTGGCACGTTGCAGGCTCAGGAAGTACGATTCTTCATTGTATGAAACACGTACTTTCTCCTTTTGAGGTTACCATGATCAAACATACCAGCAAAAGCTGGGTCCACTTCCTGGAGGCGGGGTGTTCAAATAAAGAAATCATTCATACTGTAGATAAATTATGTTGTTTCGAATTCTACCAAGCCTTTGGGCTGGGTGATAATCTGAAATAATCATACTTGTCAATGATATAGCCATATATCTCAGCTAAATTCACCAGCGGCATGTTGTTAATGTTTCCATGGTGACGCTAGTGTTTAAATAGCGTCCGCTCCCCCTCTTGTGCAAAATTGTCCCTGATGAAGCTCCGTAATAGGAGGGAAAGGTGCGTTGGGCATGTGATTATTTCATCAGCCCCCGTTATGGGGCTGTTTTAACACAGTGTTTTTCAGCCTACTTCCTAGCCTAGCCATATATTTAAAAACAGTGTAGCAGTGAGGGAATGGTTCTCCAGACCTATTGTTACTAATACTTTGATTCACCATCTATCTATGGGCATTTAGTGTTCCACCCCTGCTGCTAACTTTCTTTATTCATCTATTGGGCTAGTTAGTTAAAGTGGTGGGCTTTTTTACTCGCCATGGCTGTTTGCATCTTTTCTAGCCTCTAAGACTTCAGTTCGAATTACATACTGGAGTATTTATACCTGAGAGGTGTTTCTTGGTGCATACGTTACATTATTTAATATATTTTTATTGCTTATTACACCAGTTTTTCAGTAATATATGTTTTAAGTATTTAGTATTAAAAGTTATATTTTAACATAGGTAGTGTGTATTTAAGTGAATTTTCTTTTGGAGTACAATCACTGTGTACTCCTCACCTTTTTCTGATTCACTTCAGTTCACAGTTGCACCTACACTGGCGACACACTTTATTCGAGCTCGGCTAGTCCCACGAATTCGGGTATACCCGGGTGTATTGAGGTTTGTGACTGTTTTCTGCCCGAGTGCATTGGGTTATTTTCCAGGCAGGGATTGAAGCATTTTATTCCCGCTGGCTGCAATACTGCACAGTATATATATATATATACTGCATTACAATTCATGAATTTATGCCATTTGGTAGACACGCGAAGCATTGCAGCCTATTAAATCCTAATCATTATCATTTAACAGATCAGCCGCCCGTCAGCCAGGCATGAACCCAGGCTGGGAAGGCAAACGCAACGGGGCTTGTCAGAGGTGAGGAGCGGCGCATTCCAGGTATCTGCCAGGTACATACTGGGTATTTGCTCGAATAAAGTGTGTCGGTGCAGTACTTTCATCTACCATTATCGATTGCAAGTTACTATTTTTTCATATCACAATTAGTATGGTTTAGTTGATCACTCTCTACTCCTCCTCTTTTGCTAATGAAAAAGTTTGCCTTAAATCATAAGTTGGCAACAAGTGTGTTTAAATTGGGGGTGCTAAATTACAGTTCTCAATGGCCGCCAAAAGGTCAGCTTTTAAGGATGTTCCTGCTTCACCAAAGGTGGCTCAGTCATTTTGATCGAACCACCTTTGCTGATGCAGGGATATAATTTAAGTTCAATATAGAAGAACCCCGCTTCAGCTAAGTACAAAGTAATAGTGTGGGGGTAATGTGCTAATGGGTGACGTATAAGGTGAGTAATAAAGAAGCAAGAACCCACTATAAGCACTCAATACCCCCTGATGTATGATGTGAAAATTAAAAATAATTTTTAATGCTATACTAATTAAAATAATGGGTGTTAAAATTCAACAAATGACACACATATATGATACCCTATGATGCATATATATGATATTCCGGGTAACTAAGTAAGGCGACAATTTGAGGTTAATTGGATCAAACTGTCCCAGGGAGCTGGTGTACAGTATTCCCTATAAGTGGTTAATTAGGTGTACGCTGGTATCAGTGAGGGGCTGTTCAATACCTGTCTCAGGTGTCAGACAGGTCCCAGATGGTGAAGGTGAAATGTAAAATAGATCATAATATGCTAGGTACAGACAAAAAGATCAGTATTTCAAACCAGTGTGTGCTCACTTTGCAAATCATGAATCCATAAATTGAAAGTATAGACTCTCTCTACAATCCAACATGTAGCCACCTAACAGCAACTGGTTAACTCCTGAATAGTAAAGGAGTGGGCTGTTAAACACAGAACACAATGTGCAGTGGCTCATAGACTCCTATAGGCAGTGTGGTTGTCAGTATACCTGTGCACATATTCATGAATGTGCTTCCACAGTCAGGAGTGCTAATGCCCCTATAAAGCTGTGTATGGTGAAAAGAAACCTATCTAGTATGCAGAGAAAGGTTTATGGTGGATACATGTAGTCACCTAACAGCAGCTAATTAGCTCCAAAATAGTAAAGGAGTAGGCTGTTAAACACAGAACACAATGTGCAGAGGCTCATAGACTCCTATAGGCAGTGTATTTATTAGTATACCTGTGCACATATTAATGAATGTGCTTCCACTGTCAGGAGTGCTAATGCCACTTTAAAGCTGTGTATGGTGGAAAGAAACCTGTCTAATGTGCAGGAAAAGGTTCCTTGATGGGTACTGAGTGAGAAAGAGACACTGTTATAATACTGCCACAAAGCAGCACTGAACACACTGTTAGTAAACTGCTAAATGAGCATATGGTATCAAGATCCAGTGAAGGTAAATCAGTCACATATGTACCATAAAAATTCACATATAAATCACTTGTGTACTAGCTGATGAATTCATAGAGCTAATACCACTCATAAATGCAAACGCCGTGGCTAATATACCCCTAGAAACGGTGTGGCTGTTGCTATGCCTATGCACATATTAATGAATGTGCTACCACCGTTAGGAGTGCTGGTTACACTAATGCAACAAAATAATAAGGGAAATCAAGCAGCCCTCGCCTCACCATGTGTCACCGAGTCACCACAGTGGGCTCTAGTTGAGCAACCTGGTCTTAAATTAGGCAAGTCATTTGTCATTGCATATTTGAGGAATTTCAATATGTTACACTTTCGATATTTCATTGAACTTTAAAAATAAAACATAATGAAACATCAAGGAGATGATATTTCATCACTTTAAAAAAAACATAATTTTGCCGCCAAAGTTTGATTTCAATTTTCATCGATGTTCCAAATTTGTGGGAGAGTTTTATAAAAACTGCAGCAAAGCAAATTTCAACAGGTTCATTCAGCTTTTATCTTTACCTTAAGCCAGGGGTTGGCAACTCCAGTCCTCAAGTGCCATCAAAAAGGCCAGGTTAAAAGGATATCTCTGCTTCAGCACATGTGGCTAAATCAGTGGTTCAGTCATTTTGATTGATGCATCTCTGATGAAGCAGAGGTATCCTTTAAACCTAACTAGTTTGTGGCACCTGAACACTAGAGTTGCCCACCCATTCCTTAGGCTCTTCTCCTCCATTATTTTAAAAATATTGTCCATTCTTATCCATTGAGCTGTTCTCTTGGGATACGCCACTTGCGTTGAAGCATTGGTAACATCACAAGGAAGGTTTTGGATTCCTGCAGATGTGTAGCTCTTGACCTAATCATCCAGCTTGTTCTTGGTATATATTATGTGGCAGATTTAAAACCAGAGACAGAACATGAAACACAGACAGAGCTCAGTGCACATCCAATGACACCTATACACGGTACAGTGCCTATATATATATATCTTTTGAATAAAATGGTCTTTTAGTTTAACTCTTTGGCCAAAGTGTTGTAAACCCTTGAGCCCCTACACGGCAGACCACATCTCAAGGGTACCTAACACTAATATAAATTCTTAATAACCTGTACATTACCAGGAAGAATGATTTATAATAAATCTGTCAAAATTAGTTGCATAGTTCAAAGTCTGATTGAAGCTCTTATTAACCTGTACATTACCAGGAAAAGCACTCTGTATTAGATTTGTCGCAATCAACCTGTAAGCAAGTTCCCCTGAGAGTGGGAAATGCAATGGAGTGAGCTTTTAACCATTTAAAAGTGGGTGGGGTTGAGCTTCAAACTAGGGAGGAGGAGCCACCCTCCAAATCAGCCATGACCAGCTGAACAAGAATTGTAAAACATACAGGACACCTACAAGCTCATATTGAACCCCCAAAATAACCACAACATACAGTATATATAAGCGTATAAGTGTCAGAGGAGTGACACTAAAAGACCATTTTATTCAAAAGATATCTATATATATAAATATATATATAAATATATATATATATATATATATATATATATATATATATATATATATATATATATATATATATATATATATATATGTTATATTATTATATTAGCCATTAAGACCAACCTCACACTGATGATACCCATCAAGGTTGAAACATGTTTGTGAGTGGGTTTAATGGATTTGCATCTCATCCCAGCCTCTGTCTAAAAGCTGTGTTTAAAATAGCATGCATTGGCTTGAGGATTTGCTTGTGTAATACGAGCATGAGACAAAAGGTGGCACTGAGTGCTCATTTGCATGTCATTTCCCAGAATGCCTTGCTGCAGTGGAAGCGCTGTATGCTGGGCGATAATGGGGAAAGACAGGGTTGCAGACCTGTCTAAGACATGCATATGAACATACAGTAATATTTACAGTTGCTTTATGGTTTACTGTGGAGGGTTTTTGTCACTTTTTTTACCCACCATAACCTTAATAATATATATATATATATATATATATATATATATATATATATATATATATATATATATATATATATGTATGCAAATATAACTGTATGCTCATCTGCATGTCTTAGGCAGGTCTGCAACCCCGCCTTTACCCATTATCACCCAGCATACAGCACTTCCACTGCAGCAAGGGATTCTGGGAAATGACATGCAAATGAGCACACAGTGTCACTTTTTGCCTCAATAACCATTTTTAACATGGTTCCCTATAGGCTTAAGCTTGCTGCATGGTCACAGCTTTGAGCTTTTTTATATATATATATATATATATATGTATATGCACAGTACCGTGTATAGGTGCCATTGGATGTGCACTGAGCTCTGTCTGTGTTTCATGTTCTGTCTCTGGTTTTAAATATATATTGCCATGCTCAGTAGCACTCCTCCATATGAGCTTGTAGGTGTCCTGTTTGTTTTATTATGTGGCAGAGTCAGAAATTCCTTCTATGTTAGCAAAAGTTTAGAATGTGCTCTTTTCTCATCATGTGGGTGTTAACTTCCGCTCGCAGCAGATTCCAGATGCAGCCAATTCAACTGAGCTGTAATGTTAAGATCCAGCCTGACACAGTCAGTGTCTAACATAGGGTTGAGAGAAGGCTGTCAGCCTGGAGGCCTGAAACATACTGTAGGAAGTCTGTATTTGTGTTAATATAATTGTTAGGGTAAGGACTACCTGTTGGTTTCTCTCAGATCTAGCTTAGATGGCCAGTGATGTTTCATAAGAAAGTTCTTATGTTTAGCAAGCCTAGTTGGTGGAATTTTTTTTTATTACTTATTTTAAAGGGACAGTGTGCTCAGTAAGTTTTGTTTGTCTTATTCTGTGGACAAAATAAACCTCAGTGAGTTACTCTCCAGCTTCAAACTGTATCTGTTTCCTCCCTGATCGCTGGTCATGGAACAGTAAAGTACTATAGTTGGTCATGGACACTCTTCCTTGAAAAAACTGTTTATTTTAGGTATGGATCCAAAGCAGAATTAATTAAAAAGAAACACTTAACTACTGTTTAAAATGTTTGAATGACTTTCTTAATGACTCAGAGATACTGTTTAATTTATTTTCTTACCAACCTCTGTTGACCTTCTATATTCTCTCTATGAAAATCCAGATCTTAGTTCTGATAATTAGCATCCCTCATTGCTGATCAAGGGATGTAACTATCTGACAGTGATAGTCTGCCAGTGCCAGCTGTGCCTCAGTATTTATTTATTAAGATAAAAATATTTACTCTGGATAAGCTGTCTGTTATAAAGCGGTGTTTGCAGTTAGCACAGCTGAAAATAATAAACTTTTCAGGGACAAAAACAATTAAAAAAACAACAATATTGTAATATCATCCCAGTGGAGATAATCTGCACAAGCTTCTAATTCCTTTTTCAAATCTCGTTTTTCTGCAATGCAATGATCTCTGTGTTTGAATGTTTGTTTTTCACAGTCATAAAGGGTAAGCTAAGATATATTTGGTTAAAAGGTTTTGTAAAAGAGTTGTAGGATAGGAAGGAGAAATACTGTTTCTAGTACCTGTAGAAAATATGCTATTGTGTTCTACATATTCATTTACCTCTATGTTCTGCCCTATGTTAAGTACAGTATGAATTTTTAGAGATCAATATTGTTGATAAATTGTTGGTTTGCTTTCTGTTTGGCTCTAATATAAACAGTCATTTTAAAAAAGGTTGGTAATGAGATTAGTGGTGAGGGCTCAAATACAAAGAACACCAAGGATATATTTAAGAACTGTAAAATAGTTGTAATTGAATAAGTTACTGTACATTGTATTATTATTATTGCCCTAATCTTATTTTATAAAATTCTACTGTGGCTATTTTCTAAAATGGAAATTCTGTACACGTCATTTGGTTTACTTTGTAAATTTACATCATTTAAGACCACACAATGGTGTTTCCAAACAAAAATGGGCAAAAAGTGTGAGAAATACTTTTTTTCCCTATCAATTCCATGTGTTATTTTTTTTTTTCAAACATTTTTATTAGGCACTGAAACATTACAACAAACATTTCAAAATGACAGTATCCTAATACAGAGGTTTTTGTTTTTTCATTTTGTTGACAAATAAAGGAAAAAAGAGGGGGATGGGGGGAGGGCACTGAATAACCACAAGGGGGTGTGATGGACCTCCAGGGTCGCACAGTGGTCCCTTCAGTAGAGAAAAGGATAACAAGAGAGAGGAGAGAAAATGAGAGAGAAGGAGAAGGATGAACAGTAGGGGGGGGTTGGAAAAGAATGGGGAGGGGGTGGGTGGCGATGGGGGGGGAAGGAGAATCCCCTACCCCCTCCATGGCCATGCCTCGCCGTACCCATCCAGAGACCCTTCTAAGTTAACTTAATGGGGGGAAAAATGTAGTTGACGTGTTCAGAGGATCAACCAGGGCTCCCAAATTTTATAGAACCTCTCCGTCGAATGGTTGAGGAATGCTGTCAATTTTTCCATTAACATCACTTTGTTCATTCTCTTCCTCACCGATTGTTTTGTGGAGCGAGATATCTTCTTCCAAGAGGACGCCACTGAACATCTTGCTGCTGTTAAAATGAAGGAGAATAATTTCCATACTGGGCGATCGATTTCCTCATTCGGTAGGTCAATGGATCTATGGGTATTGTGAGGCCTGTTACCTCTTTTATTAGATTTTGAATTGTGAGCCAATATATCTGAATTCCTGGACATTGCACCAAATATGGGCCATGTCCCCCCTTTGTCCACAGCCTCTCCAGCATAGAACAGAAGCCAGGGGGTAGATTTGATTTAATCTCGCTGGTGTACGATACCAGTGGAACATTATCTTATATATGTTTTCCTTGGTTGTGGTGCATACGGTAGTTCTTGATGCCGAGTCCCATATTTCTTCCCATTCCTCTCTGTTTATGTCTATATTTAATACAGCTGCCCATTTGAGCATATAATCATGCGTAGTTGGATTAGTTGGTTTTTCCAATTCAACGTAAATTTGAGATATCAGACCTTTTTGGTGTGTGGCCTCCTGACACAGTTTTTCAAACTTTGTAAGAGGTGGGAATTCTAAAGAGGGGGATAGTTTTTATAAAAAGTGCCGGATTTGGAGGAACATAAATACATCCAATTCTGGAGCATCAAATTTAGTACGTAATTCTTGGTAGCTCAGGAACTTCCTATCGTTCAAAAGGTCGCCCACCGCTCTGATCCCTTTATTCTTATATTGCTTAAATTGTTTTGTCTTGCAGCCGGGGGGGGGGGGGGGGAGGAACTCTGGGTTATTATATAGTGGTGTGAGTTGTGAGCCCAGTGTCGAAAGCTGGAATTTGATTTTAGTCTTTTGCTAGATGTCCCAAGTGTGCCTCATTTCTCCAAGGTCGAAACTGTCGGTAACACTGTCGTTTCTGTCCGTGGCCCACAGACACACTGGCAGAGAAGGCGATTTGGCGTATTGTGACTCAATCCCTAGCCAACAGAATTGGTCCGGGTCCGAATTTCACTCAATAGCCTGTTGGGCTGCTAGGTAATATCTTGAGATATCTGGCACTCCCATACCCCCCTTCGCTCTTGGTGACATCAATACTGATTTTGCAACCCTGGGTCTTTTCCCTTGCCAAATAAATTTAAATATTCTATTTTGAACATCTTTCAATTCTGACCCAGAAACCCGGATCAGGAGTGTTTGGAAAAAATATAATAATCTGGGGAGTATGTTCATTTTAATGGAGATCATTCTCCCGATCCACGATATCTGATAATTTCTCCATTTATCCAAGTCCTTTCTGATTTTGTCAAAAAGGGGTCGGTAGTTGTGTCGGTATAACGAGTGATAGTCCCTAGATACATTTACGCCCAGGTATTTTATGTGTGAAGGACTCCATCGATAATTAAAGTTTAATTTTAGTAGTTGTATTTCTGACTGATAAATTGAGATTCAGGGCTTCTGATTTGTCGCTATTCATTTTATAGCCTGATATCTTGCCAAAGTCAGTTAATTCCTTGTGTAGATTGGGAAGGGAGGTATGGGGGTGGGATAAGGTAAGAATGATATCATCGGCAAATAGCGAAATTTTATAATTAGTTTTTCCAATTAAGATGCCTTGTATATTGATGCTGTCCCGTATTCTTGATGCCAGTGGTTCAATTGTTAGGGCAAAGAGAAGAGGCGACAGGGGGCACCCCTGTCTTTTGCCGTTTTTTATCGCAAAAGTTTTTGCGAAACCCCCCGGGAGTTTGACCGCCGTTGAGGGACTGTGGTAGAGTGCTCGAACTCCTTCCAAGAATGAGTTATTGAAGCCGAATTTATGCATTGTTTGATCAAGGAATAGCCAATCAATTCTGTCAAACGCCTTCTCTGCATCTAGACTTAGTAAAACTGCCTTGGTGCCGACGTGGTCGACTATGTTGATAATTTTGCGGGTGTTATCTGAGGCTTGCCTATTCTGGACAAAGCCCACTTGGTCAATATTTATCAGCCTGGGTAGGATTGGGCTCAGTCTGTTGGCAAGGATCTTACTGTATAATTTTAGATCGTTATTAAATAAAGAGATAGGGTGATAGTTCCCACATTGCAGTGGGTCTCTCCCATCTTTATGTATTATAGCTAGGCTGGCGTTGGTCATGGACGGTGGGATTGGGGTACCCTCCATAAAAGAGTTGAATAATGTTAAGAGATGTGTGGACAGGATCGGGAGAAACCGTTTGTAGTAGATATTAGAGAAGCCATCGGGACCATGGGCCTTGGACACTTTTAACATTATAACCGCTTCTGTAAGTTCTTTTTTTGTTATTTTTGCATTGGGTATTTGAGTTTCTGCTTCCATAAGTTATGGAAGTTGGCATTTAGAAAGGTATTCCTTAATTATTTCAGAGCTTGTATTGATAGAGTTGTCGCCTTGGGTTTTAAGATTATAGAGCTCTGTGTAGAATGCGGTAAATTCCTCAGCAATTTTTTGTCGCTATATATAGTCTCACCAGACTTGTCCTTAATGGCTGTAATCTGTGATCTCTTCTGTACGCCTCTTAGTTTGCTAGCCAAAAGTCTATCGGCCTTATTACCCTTATCGTAATATTTTTGGTTGGTCCATCTTAGCGATTTTTCTACATCCTCTAATTGTAGCTGTTTAAGCTCCTCCCTCTTGGAGGTTAATTTTTTATATATTTTTTTTGAGGGGTTGGTTTTATGTTGGCGTTCTAACTGTAAGATTTTGCCCGTTAAGTCTTTGTGAGATTTATTTTTGGCCTTCTTTCTGTGAGATGCAATAGAGATAAGGGTTCCTCTAACTGTTGCCTTATAGGCTTCCCACAGTACTGTCGGGGAGGAGACTGACTCAGTGTTAAGGGCAAAATACTCTTTGAGTGCAGTCTTTATTTCCTTCTCAATTTCGGGGTAGTTCAATAGTGAGTCATTAAGTTTCAAATTGAAAGATTTAGATTTTACAAAAAGGGTTGAGAGGGTCACTGTGATTGGGGCATGGCCGACCATGTAATTGGACCTATACTAGAGACTACTGAGGCTTCTAGGATGGTTTTGGTAGCAAAAAAATAGTCTATACAAGAATAAGTCTTGTGAGGTGAGGAGAAAAAGGTGTAATCCCTCTGGCCCCGATGTTGCACTCTCCAGATATCCAACAAAGAGTATTCTCCCAGAATATCTTTAAACTTTTTCCCGAGTCTTTGTGAGGTCTTTGCATGTGTTCGGTTCAGTAAACTTGACCTGTCCTCTAAGGGGTTCAGGGCCATATTGAAGTCGCCCCCAACTATCATTGAAGATAAATAGGTTGGGTCGATCTTGTCAAGGACTGCCCTCAGAAATTCTGATTGATTTTCATTAGGCGCGTATATGTTAATCAGAGCGATTGGCGATCCTGCGAGCGAGCCATATACCACCAGGAATCTACCCCCTGAGTCTGTGGTTTTTTTAATAAGATTGAATGGAGTTCCTTGACAGATCAGAGTTGCGACTCTTTTTACTGCTAAATGACGAGAAGTAACCCGTTGGAAAGGCCTTACTGAATAATTTGAGCAGCTCCTGTGATGTAAAGTGTGTCTCTTGAAGAAATATAATGTCCCCTTTGGACCTTTTCATCTCTTGGAGGGCTAACCTCCTTTTCCTATTGTTGTTTTAGACTTTCACGTTTAGGGATATAAAATTAATTGGAGTTAGACTAGCCATTGGGGCAGTGTTTTATTACTCCTCTTAGTATGACTCCCTTCCCACTAGGGAGAGTGTGTTGGCCAACTTTTGTGTTCCCTCCTCTGCGCGAGAGGTAGGTTCTCTTCTAGCGGGGCCCAGCTCGGCGCGCCAGAATAGGGGGAGAGGGCAGGGGGAGGCAGGAAGAAAAAAGACCCGTTGGGACAGAACCAACAGGTAGGGAAAGAGTGAAAAGAGGTCTACTAGTGACCTCAAGCTAGTGTAGCCGGTGTAAATGGCCAGCATCTGGGCTTAGGGCCCAGTGGGACAAAATCCGTTGACACTAGGACAGAGATGTAGGTGGGGGTGCAGACTCAAATATTTTGATGGTTATATTCTTCTTTGGTATACTCATTGGGGGGGGGGGGGAAAGAGGGGAAGTGGAAGGAGGGATGGGGGTGAGGTAAAGCAAGCACACCTGTACTGTGACGTAGTGTGCTGAAAGGTATAGAGGTGGTCATTACATTTGACATATCATTTAGTGGAGTCTGGCTAAGTGAGCCGACAGCTCCAATCCTTTTTCAGGCAAGGCGGTGGAGGGAGGGGGGGGGAGGGAATAAAAGAAAAAGGAAAAGCAGGGGAGAGTGGGGGGTGAACCCCATCTGTGTGTATTTCTATCTAAAGGAGGGGGGACAGGGCCTTTATTTACATATTGTGTCCTAACCAACAGCATTCTGGGATGTCGGCATAATATACTTTAAGACAATTATCCTCTGACTTTCATCAATGACACAACAGTATAACTGTATAATAACCTTCGAGATGTCCAGTTCTGTATGTACAGTACCATGAGGTTTGGATGAGAGGGTCAATTCTCTGGTTGTATTTCAGGCATTGGGGGAGCGAAGGTAGGTAGAGGTGGGAAGGGGGAGTGCCCACATATAAATTGAATATTTGAACCATCAACAAACCAAGATTATTATTTATTAATATTAACAGATGTCTGTATATTTTTAAGAGTTTTTTTGGTGGCGTTTACAGGGCCTTTCAGATAGTTCCCCGTCAAGCATCCGTGGTCAAACGAGGAACAGGCCACCCTGATCAGTGCCAGAGTCTAAGCACCGTGACCCCCGCATCTGGGGGTGGCTCGGGAGGAAGGGGGGGGGTACTCACAGTTATAGATCATCTGCTGCATGAGGACGATCCTTGTTTCCCCCCCCCCACCCCATTAAATCAGTTGGAGCTCCGACTCCCCAAGCCCGCGAGGCATCCGAACTATCGATCCGTCAACCCGCTGAGCCAGGTCAGGCGGATCGGGACTCCATGTTTTCCGCCTGTGTCAGGTGGCCCAGGATCACTCTTCACTCCTCCACCGCCGAGACAGACGCTGGCACCCAATTCGCCTCTTCTCGGGAAGCTCCATCCAAGACGGGTTCTCTGCAGCAGTGACGTCGCATCCCAGGGTTTGTAGACTCACGTTCCGGGATACTCAGCGGCTGTTTTGAGGGATGTCAGTCGGGTCAGAAGAGGGGTAAGTGAAGGGTATAAAAGGTTCTCTGGATGCCGGTTTAGCGCCTGTTCGCCGTCTGGTGCGTCGTCGTTGTTCTTTTTGCTGGTCCGGCGGCACCGTCATCTGGGTCTTCCCTCTGCGTGGATGGCTGCGGGGGATCAGTCGACCATGAAGCTGGTGGGGTCAGGCCCAGGGCCCGAACATAGGGAGCCATATCTTTAGGGAATCTGATCGTGAGATATTTACCTCCATGGTTTGCCGTGAATTTAAAAGGGAACCCCCAGTGGTATTTGATGTTGTTCTCACGCAGGAAGGTAGTCAGGGGTTTCATTTCCTATCTCCGGATCACAGTTATTCTGGACAGGTCAATGAAAATTTGGAGGGATTCGTCCATGAAGTAAGTGAGTTTTCCCCTCTGCAGGCCACAATTATCTTTTCTGTGGTGGTATAACTGTGCATCCTTACGATGACATCTCGTCTTCCGTTTGGGTCTTCCGATCGTGGGCCCAACGCCCTATGGGCCCGATCTATTTCTAAGTCCCTGTCATCCAGAGGGTCACATATTGATTTGAAAAGATCCATAAGGTATGGACGGAGGAGGCCAGGAGTAACCGTCTCTGGGATATTGCGTATGCGTAGATTTTGTCTTCTATCCCGGTTCTCCTGGTCCTCCATTCCGTCTTTGATGCGGTGGATTTCTTCTTTAAGCCTGAAGATCTCTTCCTCCGCTCCGGTCTGACGCAGGGAGGTCTCCTCCATTTTGCCTTCCAGGCTTGCCGTTTTTTCTGTTAGGCCAGTGATCTCCTGTGTGAGTTTCCTTAGTTTATGCTCCTTTTCCTTGCGCCACCTGCACGCCTCGTGTGCTGCCGCCATCTTGGTTTTCAGTTGGTGACTCTGGGCTCTTCTGCTGCAGGGAGAAATATTTTGAAACTGCCGGGTTTGTAAGCTTTTTCTGTTGTCTGGACATTCAACATCTAATGTCCCAGCTGGGGGGCTGCAATTCGTTCGAGATTTTCGAGTGGAAGGGTGCGTTTTTCTGCCGTTATTCAGGAGAGTCCCCGGAGCTCCCAAATTACACCTCCATGTCGGCTGACGTCACCGGAAGCCTCCCTCCATGTGCTATTTTAATGTTGGACGTAAATGAGCAAATCTTGTCAAATCTTTTAATTTTTGAATTACTTTTATAAGTTTGTTTTGGCACAGATTTTTTTTTGGGGGGGAGGGGTTTAACACATCTTGCACATTAATCAATGTACCATTTAAAATAAATAAATAATCTTGTTATTGAATAACCACCAGTAAGTGTTAATCTGCCTGTATATGAAACATAGAAAGTAAAAATTCCACACAATAAGCACTCAATTCATTTTTCAGTGTTTGCAATTTGTTTATTTTCCTATACAATGTATGTACTGTAAAAAAAGAAACAATATGACTTTGGACCATAATGTGGTTTGGATAGTAGAATACATATGTCCTGAGCCTACATCTTGGTAGAATTGGCTGTGGGTTCTGCTGTTGTTTAAGTTGAGGTGTGGCTCTGCTCATGGTATGTGTTGGAAGTTGTGTTGACCTCAGTCCTGAAATATGATTGGTCTCATGCAGGACAACTGGTGAGGATGGAATGTATATGCTGCATCACCTTCAACTACTGTCACTGTACTCATGTGTTCTTCCTGTTGTGTGTGCCCAGTGAACAAATGTCTCGCTGCATTCGAGTTAATTCTTCTCAGAAGTGAGACCTAGAATTGCTCTTGTCATATAACTGACAATATTCTTATTGTGGTGGCACTTCTTCTTTGCTCACTTGTGCTTTTTTGTAGCAGGTTCCTCTATATGGTATCAAGGTATAATAGGCTCTACATCTAAGGGGATTTCCTCAGGGGATGCATATTTGTGGAATTGTCAAGCTGTTCAGTGGTTTCACAGCCTGATAAGAAAAGTCTTCCTCTTGGTGGTGCATTGGATAGCTCTGCAAGGCAAGAAGATGATATTTGGAGGAAACATTAAGGCATAGAATCATTAAAATATATTGGTCTGGGGGTGTGGCTAGCCAAGAACAAGTTTGCCAGCTAGAAATTTAGCTATGCATGCCAAAGGAGATTAAATCCTGTTTATTCCTGCTTAATCCACGTCAAGGCCTTTAGAAAACATAAACACATATCTCTAAAACTCTGGAGATGCCTAGTTTAAGAAAATGTTTAAAATTACCCAATTCGTCAGAAGATCTGTGCTGAGAGGCTCAAACGTGGGACCTAAAGGTACTAGGAAGCCATCTTGTTCTGCCAAAGTTAATGGAAAGTTACTAAATGGCGTTTGAACATGAGGAGTATGTCACCAAAGCAGATGTACAGTACTAATTGATGGGTGAGCTTGGGGCGTGTACATTGGGTTCATTTTTTTTTGTGACCAAACTTTTTTAACTGCCTGGTTGAGAGATTGCAGTGGGTGTAGTTTAATTAATTGCTACCTAACAAACCTGATTGGTGTGTACTATATGCCTGTATTTAAAAAATGGCTTCTAACAAATCCTTGAGCCTGCGAGTACTGAGCTGTGTGAGTGAATTACAGTTTGATTCTAGTGCAGTTGGATTAAGTGTGGAGTTTAAACCAGGAGTTGAAACAAAGAAGATGTTAAACAAGGTATATTGAACTACAGTAAATTGGATTTGTTATTCCATAGTGCAACAATGAACAGGATTGAGAATGCCAATCAGTGCACATCTTGCCACATGGATGTGCACTTGGCGCCACTGTTCCCTGGAGCATACCTCTGCAGGAAGTCTGAGCAGATGATCTCTTCATTCTTAGATTTATTATCTAAAGAAGCAACCTGCAATGTTGAGGGACATTGAGAAACTTGAAATGAGTTTATTGGTCTCTGAGCAGGCCCTTGTTGGGACTAGTGGTGCATAGTGCGAAGCGGTAGCTGAGGACCAGGAAAAGGTAGGAAGCTGGGTAACAGTTAGAAGGGAATCAGGGAGAATAAGAAGAGGCAAGCCAGTTCTGTGTTGACCTATCATAATAGATTTGCCAGATTGAGTAAAGATATTGGGGGCATCAGGGAAGGCATGACAAGGCTGGTAGAGACTGGTTCCTCAAGCAGCCAGGGGAATAATTCCTCCTTTAAAAAGGGACTCAGGATACTCAGTGACCCAGAAAAGTTGTGGTTGTATTGGGATTTCATTATTTGGAGGGTAGAGAGGGAAATGTATTGCCATGACGCATGAGCAAACAGTTTGTTGTCTACCTTGTGCTGAAGTTCGACACATTGCGGATTGGGTAGACAGAATGTTTCGGGGGGTGGGACATATTCAGTAGTCTTAGTACAATTTTTCACCAATGACAATGTTAGACAACCAGGTAGAGTGCTAAAAAATGATTTCAGGAATCTAGCCTGCAAGTTTAATGCATGTACCTCCAATGTAGTATTTTCAGAAATATTACCAGTGCCATACACAACCTCAGGGAGGCAGTTGGGGCTTAGGAAGGTTAATGCATGGCTAAACAAGTGGGTTAGGAAGGAGGGTTTGAGGGTTTCAAAACATTTTGAGTCCTTTACTGAGAGATGCTATCTTTATAATAGCAACGGATTGTACCTCAATGAATAGGTATCTTTTGTGCAAGAGGCGAGATTGTTAAAAAGGTTAAAGGATATTTTAAACTAAGAAAGAGAGGGGGCAAGCCAGAGGTAAAGGACTATACAGAATAGGTAGAAATGGGGAAATAGCTATGGGTCATGAGTGTGGAAATGGAGAGTTTGTCAAGAACAGACACATATTAAAGACATATTACCAGTAAACTACTAAAAACTAAATCCAATTGGAGTAGAAAGACGGGAACAGATTATAACAATAGCACAGTCTGGTAATAACCTTAAATGCATTATTGCTAATGCAAGAAGCCTGACAGATAAAATTTTGGAGCTTGAATTAATAGACTCAAGGGAGAAGCATCATTTCAAAGGTATAACAGGGTGCCTTCCATGTCTGAGTAGTTTTGCAGGAAAACCAGTTTGGAGAGCTTGAGCCCAGCAGGTTAATTCAGAGCAGACATTAACCTTCTCAGCAGGCTAATTAGCTCCTTTAAAGAGCCTACAGCATTAACTGCAAAGAGATCTCTAGACCAGGTAGATACTCTGGACTGCTGTGGAGAGCAAAGGAAATACTTCTCTGGTCAGTAAGGTACTGGACTGCTGTGTAGAGAACCCTGCACAAAGACTTACAGAACCCTACCCAGAGCAAGGTAGCTGACCTCCACTCTGTTCACTATGTTTTTTTGGGGTAAGGTGCATGCCCCTTCTCATAGATATGGAGAATTGTAGGGAGCACTCCCAACAGGAGTTAAGCTGAATGCTTTGTTTTCCTGTAAACCATGTTAGGCTGATTACAAGCTGTTAAAGTTGTGTCTAACCTACATTAGTCTTCCCCTAAAAAGTCTCCTGGGTTATTAACCTCTGCACGCATCTCCTACAAAAGGCATTACTGAAACATGGTGGGATAAAACTTATGACTGGGCAGTTCATTTAGAGGGCTATTACATTTTTCAGTGGGATCGAGCAAATAAGAGAGGTGGTACCACATATTATAACTTATTTTTTATCTCTAACTGTCATGCAACATCTTTATACATGTAGCCAGGTTCTGGCTCCCAACGGATCTTGGGTTTTCCTCCCCTTACCTCCTTTGTGTGAGCGGAGACCCCCACTTCAGGTGCAGGGAGCTTCAGGGCGATCGCGTCTCTGGGGACTCGCAGCAGCATCTGTGACAGGGCGCCACCATGTTTATTGTATTCACGCATGCGCGAAGGCTCGCACATGCACAGAACAGTCACGGCAGACATGTTGGGGTTGGCGCGAGAAACTGCGCATATACAGGGCATCGCGCATGCACAGACGCATCAGCGGAGGCCATTAAATGCAGAGACTGAACAGTTGAGGGTCAGGAAAGAAGCGGCGGCCATTACAAGTTCACGCATGCGCAGACGAGATCGCACACACGGCGGAAATGGTACAGAGGTCCGCAAGGGACTACAAGACCCAGCAGCCACTGGGGCTGCTATATATGTGACCCACAGCAGCCAATAGCGCAACCAGATTCCCCTGCAGAGAGATACATTTCGCGCGCTGGGAAAGGACAGACCAGTTGGAGCTGGGACACAGATAGGGGAGGGTGTTTATGTGCAGGGAGGCAAGTAGCCTCTGTACTAGGCCAGAGATTCCCCTTAGGCCCCAGATAGGCCCCAACTGACCCTCAGCTTGTGGCTGCTACAAGGACGCCCCCAGGATAGGGACAGGGTCCTGTAGAGCCAGCATAAGTGAGGGTTATAGCCAGGAAGCATATATCTTGGTATTGGAGATAAAGACTGGATCACACTCTGCAGCTAGCAGAGATAGAGACATTCCAAAGGTGGATCACTCCAAGAAGGAGCCATCCACTGTAGAAGTGGAACAAGACATGGGATCATCCTTCTGGAGCAAGGCACCTCAAGTCCATTTCATCTGTGCATCTGGGTGTGGACACACCCAGCAGGTATTATACACAAAGTGCACCAACCCTCATCTCAAACTAGTGGGCAGCGCTGTCTCACACTTGGGTGTCAGGGGGACTTTTGGGACTCTGGGTACACGGTGTTGGGGGAATAAGATGTGGGATTAAAGCCCTGCGATGCAAAAGGGTAGTTGTACCTATTAGTAACCATTAGTGTTAAGAGTTATATCTGTGTCAGTAAATGTTATTGTTTTATACACAGTGTGTGATTGATGTTATTGGGTCCTGTGAGGGGCTCCTCCCACTACGCTGGGACCCCTCACAGGTGGAGGCGTTGCACCAAGTGTATTGTGTTATATCACCCCGAGCTCCGCGTGGTGGAGGCTTAGGCCCCTGTGAGCCTACAGGTAAGCGCAGCACCAGTAGCATCCATAGCGTATACCCCCAATCTCACTTGGGGGGAAATACATGGGCTACATTTGGAGGCGCTGCTGAGATCAGACCTGGGGTGCCCTAACTCAGTTACAAATTATGTAATTTCATTAGCATTACATTCCTGCCATGGAGCTACAGTCTACACTGCTATATTGATGGCCCAACTGTGCTGAAGCAGAGGGCGTGTGCTGTTTTAGTTGCCCTGAGGTGGGTAGTCAGATGCCTGAAGGGGGTGCTCTGATTAACTAGTCCCAGGGGCCTTTGGAGAGGGTCTGCGATACTGGAAGCCATGATGAGGTGATGCCTGGTACTGTTAGGTGGGGTCTTAGGAGGGGTGCCTGGAAGTACTCGGTGCCTGAAACTCTGCAGGAGCCAAAACCATTCCTTGATAGTGTGTGCCCCTCCTCTGGATTCCACCAGGGGGAGGGAGTACAGTGAGCCTCAATCAGTGAATCCTATCCACCCTGAGTGAGGAACAGGGTGAAAAGAACTACACCCTCATTTACCTTGGGCATGGCGAGCAAGAGGAGTGAGTTACCCTCTTTTGGGTGCAATGGTACAGAGGTCCGCAAGGGACTACAAGACCCAGCAGCCACTGGGGCTGCTATACATGTGACCCACAGTTGCCAATAGTGCAACCAGATTCCCCTACAGAGAGATACATTTTGCACGTTTGGTAAGGACAGATCAGTTGGAGCTGGGACACAGATAGGTGAGGGTGTGTATTTGCAGGGAGGCATGTAGCCCCTGCACTAGGCCAGAGATTCCCCCTTAGGCCCCAGCTAGGCCCCAACTCACCCTCAGCTTGTGGCAGCTACAGGGATGCCCCCTAGGATAGGGACAGGGTCCTTAGAGCCAGCATATGTGAGGGTTATAGCCAGGAAGTATATTTCTTGGTATTGGAGATAAAAACTGGATCACACTCTGCAGTTAGCAGAGATAGAGACATTCCAAAAGTGGATCACTTCAGGCTGGAGCAATCCACCGTAGCAGTGGAACACAACGTTGGATTATCCTTCTGGAGCAAGGGATCTCATGTCCAGTTCATCTGTGTGTCCGAGTGTGGACTCACCCGGCAGGTATTATATACCAACCCTCATCTCAAACTAGTGGGCAGCTCTGTCTCACACTTGGGTGAGAGGGGAACTTTTGGGAGTCTGGGTACAAGGTGTTGGGGGAATAAGGTGTGGGGTTAAAGCCCTGCGAGGCAAAGGGGTAGTTGTACGAATAGTAACCATTAGTGTTAAGAGTTATATCTGTCAGTAAATGTTATTGTTTTATATTTATATGATTGATGTTATTGGGTCCTGTGAGGGGCTCCTCCCAATACGCTGGGATCCTCACAGGTGGAGGTGTTGCACCAAGAGTATTGTGTTATATCACCCCGAGCAGTACCAGTAGTATCCATAGCATACACCCCCAATCTCACTTAGGGGGGGATACATGGGCTACATACATCATATATAACCCTGTTCACCTAATATAACTGTTTTATTGTAACCATGTACATTATCCATCATCATAACTCTGTGCCCAGGACATACTTGAACATGAGAGGTAACACTCAATGTATTAGTTCCTGTAAAACATTTATAAATAAATACATATTATAAGGAAATATGTTTATGAATGGATTGATGAAAATGTAGAGACTTTATTGATAGAAATTAGCAGTGGAGGTAACAGTACAAAGAAAATGTTTGGACGATATTGTATGCTTTAAACCACTGAATATTTGTGATATTGAGGAAGTCAAAATACTTTTACAAATGAAGAAAGCAGCAAAAGGAAGTCATGTTTGCATAATTGGAGATTTTAATTAGCCAGATATAGGGCCTCATGCAGAGAGCAGCGCTATGCAGAATTGGAGAGGGGGAAAAATTTTACCTTTTTTGGAGAGTTTTTATCTCCATATGCAGAAAGGGCAGAAAACTGCCTTTCTGCATATGGAGAGTTTCAACCAGCGCTATGAGCGCTGTTGAAACTACAGGGGAAAAAATCGCGTTTTTTTTTTTCCCCTCCACCGGCCGCGGAGCGCCAGCTGCTTGGTGGAGAGGGAAAATGTTGAAAATCGCGCCATTTTTTTGGCGCGAACAGCCACTAGATGGCGATCGCGGCTCTCTGCATACGGCAGAGAAAAAAACTGGAGAGATTTTAAACTCTCCAGGCGCGCGGCGAATTTGAAGGGAAAAAAAAAAAAATGGCGCTTTTTTTGAAACTTGCCGGTTTCTGCCTTTCTGAAGGCAGAATCCGCCAATTAATGCCGCTTTCACTTTTTGCGCTGCTCTCTGCATGAGGCCCATAGACTGGTAAATGATATTAGCATTACAACTAAACTAAACAGGTTTTTGGGATGCTAAAAACAATGACATGCCTTATTTAGGGGTCTGTGCAGTAAGCGACGAAAAAGCACTTTCGGCAGGGGTTTAAACTCGCCATGTTTTTGGAGAGTTGCTCTCACGGTATGCAGGAAGGCCCGAATACCTGTGAGAGCAACATTTTTCTAAATGGTTATTCCTCTGCGACTACAGTGGTGCCGGTTCTGTCCGAGAACGTTGAAATGGCGTGACGTGCCCGGCAATGTAATTGTCGCATTTGGAGAGAATATCGCGAGACTATCAATTTCTTGATTGAGCGGCCTATTTAAAGGCTGCATTTATTTCTAATCTTTCTCTGTGTTGTTGGGAGAGAGAGAGACCGACAGAGCTAGGTGTTGGAGGATTATTGATTGATATAGTTGCTGTGGTTTGTGATTGATTTGTTGTGTGTTGTTTTGTTTTCTTTACATATTTTTGTTATTGTCAGTTTGAAAGTGTTTTGTGAGCTTCAAGAGAATTTCTTTTTCTGTTATTTGTGAGTGCTGGAGGTACTGTTGCGGCAGCTTTTATTCTAACAAATCACCGGTTTGTCCCTGGCTGGTTCCTGGAATGCGACGCTGTTCACCTGGCGCATGCCGCGTTCACCTTGCATTCCCAGCCACGGGTCATGCCCGGCTGATGCGTTTATTGATAATGATTCGGATTTTAATAGGCTGCAGTGCTTCGCGTGTCCGCCAGATGGCAGAAATTCATGAATTGTAATGCGCCGAATCAGTAATGTGTCGGCTTGCAGGTGTTTCGTTTAAAAAAGATACTGTACCACAGTGTGCTATTGTAACTTGGCCTTGGCCTTGAGACTGAAGGAAGAGGTTGCAAAAATGTATCAATTTAGGCTTTTCATATTAAAGAAAGACAAAGACCAGTTTCAGTTTCTGTTACACTATTCTGCAGAGACCCACCATGAGTGTTCAAGTGCAGCCCGCTTTCCAAAAACCCGACAGAATATATGCGTATTTGATATGGGCCGCGATTAATGCAACAGATGATAAGATGGCAACAGTTGCTCAAATTTATCATTATTTTATCGAAAACTATGACTTTTACAAATTTTCGCCAACTCCTCATACGTGGAAGCGTGCAGTAAGGAAAAGGTTATGTAGCGACCCCTGTTTTCATCGTATTGAGCCCCAATTTGTTGGAGGGTATTGGTGCGTGTCACAGGATTTTTTCCGTATCTATGATCATGGAGGCGGCAAAAAGCGAAGGGTCATGTTAAAACCAACTAAGAAGCGACAGTCGCTGCCAAGCAATGCACCAGCACCAGCACCAGCACCAGCACCGGCTTCCAATGACGGTCCCACTGTCAGTGACAAGCCTGAGCCTGAGTCGGATTTACGTGCAGTTTTGATGAAGCTTGCATATACCTAAGCGATTTCCAGCCTACAGGTGGACTAGTCCCGCTGCAAATTATCGACGTGGATGATGAAGAAAGCTGGACTGGCAGTGGACCGGCGCCGGCGCCAGCTGAATGGGAAGTTCTATGATGAGTACTGTCTTGTTGCCATATTATTTTGGTGGGGCTGGCTGGGTACTTCTTTAGGGGGCTGACCATTACCGTACATTAAAACTTTTCTTTTTGTTTTTCCTCAGAAAAGAAATCGGCTAATGGGGGGATTTCGATGGATAATATTGTACTGTATGCTGATGTTTTCCGGCCATACAGTACTGTGTAATAAACCCGAATAAATAAAACTATGCATTTATTCTACATGTTCAGTATCGTTTCATTATGTGTCTTCTACAGTATACTGTACAGTGGTATACAGTGCCTAATATCTATGGGCAAAAATAATTTTATTTCTAGGTGCCCTAGAACAGAAGTTCCCATGCCAATTGCCCGTGAACTTGACCGAGGCCCTAAGTAGTTCCCACACCAATTGCGCGAATATAATGTAAAATAATCCGTTCTGTGGGTCTGAGCGGGTTGAAATTTGCCTGGTCCTCATGCGGGAGGACCCTTGCCAATATCAGCCTTGCACGACCCCCGGAACCGGAGATACCAAAAGACAGTTTAAAAGCACATTACCAAAGTGGCTTTTTTTCTGCCATGCAAGTGAATGGCAGAAACCTGAACTTTAACATCACCCTGACTCCGTTTTGTTGCCACGAGAGGGTTGCAGTTTGCCATGCGATCCTGCCGCAACTAGGACTACATGGTGACCGTATCTGAGCCCTCTAAGTCGAACAGAAACGGAGTTGTTGGTTCCAGGATTCTGCTCATTCTGACTTAGCCGGTTCAAAGCTTTTTCCGCCATTACGCTCAATGGTAGGACCCTGCTCGCCGGCGTGACCCTTTCTCGCCGCCATTACTGCTCGGACCCTGTTGGGGTCAAGTGAGGGGGTTCCTAACATCTAGGGCAAAATGAATTTTATTTCTAGGTGCCCTAGAATAGAAGTTCCCACGCCAATTAACCTAGTTCCCACGCCAATTGCCCCAGTTCCCACGCCAATTGCGCGACCAGGCAGTAAAAAAACAGTGCAGCAAGCCTCGACATTTGTTACACTGTCAAAGGAGCAAATGGAAACAATGTGAGGCAATTCAACATGTTCTTTTGTTGGTGGAGTCAGTACAAAAACATTTATTTACAAATACTGTACAATGTTGAAACATTTAAAGTGCACAGCAATTCTAACCATCAACACACAATAATACATTCTGCAGCCTTTATTAAATTCTTCTGCCACAAAACATTTTTGGTGCATGGGGCAAAGGGAGTTTAAGTGACTTGCTTTTTATGTTCTGTATTTGGGGGTTGTCTTTGGGGGTTTATTCATCAAATTGTTATGGGGTCAAGTGAGGGGGTTCCTAACATCTAGGGGCAAAATGAATTTTATTTCTAGGTGCCATGGAACAGATGTTCCCACGCCAATTGACCTAGTTCCCACGCCAATTGCCCTAGTTCCCACGCCAATTGCGCGATCAGGCAGTAAAAAAACAGTGTAGCAAGCATATGTTACTCTGTATTTTGTTATACAGTACTATCAAAGGAGCAAATGGAAACAATGCACAGTACAGTAAGACAAATCAACATGTTCTTTTATTGGTGCAGTCAGTTCAAAAACATTTATTTACAAATACAGTACAATGTTGAAGCATTTTAAGTAACATCTCCTTTATTAAAGAAACCCAGTACTGTATACAGTACAGTACAGTGGGATGGTGCGCAACACTGTCAGTCAGACCTGCACCAGTTCAGTCCTAGAGGGCAGCAAACAGGGCAGGTTTTCAGGGCAACATTGAAAACCGTGCCTGTTTGCGGCACTCAGGGACTGGAGTTGTGCATGTCCTGTGAAAAAAAACACACAACAACATCTCCTTTGTTTAAGTACAGCAGGTACTATAGGGCAAAACATGTACAGTACAATACAGTTCAGCACAACAGTATGGTCTCACTGAAAGTCCTCCACATTGTCCATCCATGGCCGATTCCTTGCATGGCGCAAAACGCCATTAATGCAGTCTCAAACGCCTTTCATTACAGGATCTGTAACTGCATAAAAGCGCCGCATTTCTTCCACAATGTTTTTCCTTAAATTGGCAGGAAGCGCCTTTTTAACGTGATTTCCTTCGTAGTTCACTTTGAACACCCACTCGCAGTACAACGTGTAGGGAACATGATGCTTAAAAATGATCAAGGCATACTTGTGGGGTACACCAGCACTCATCACCCTATACTTCTCCCTGAGCCTCTGTGGCAGATCGCACAGGGTGATGTCGGGCACTGTTTCGATGCGAGCGGGTGTAGGTCTTTTGGTAGCGGGTGTGCTTGTGGCGATGGGCGATGGTAGGTTGTCTGGGAGGAAGGTTTCCTTCGGTCGTGGTCGCCGTGTTGTCTCCTGGCGTGGTCTTGACGTGGTTGTCATGTCCTCCTCAACGGCATACATATACATCTTCTGGTGGAGGGGGTGCGCTTGGTGATGGAAGGGGGTCGAAGGTCCCATTCATCACATCCATTTCACCCCCCTGCTCCGGCGTCGGGGAAACAGGGGCATTAGCACCGAGCAAATAATGTATGCCCGCAATGTCAGCCTCTATCTTCTCCATCCGTTGATCCATCCATTGCTCCATTTGAAGCATCCGTTGCTCCACATTTAGCATTGTCTCCAGAAGCAGATCTATCTTTGCCAGCACAATAGAATTCCCGGGGAGATCCACACTTATCCCATTCAGCATCCGGTCTAACGAGCTGCTTCTTGTGCATGGCGTCTGGACATCTGGGGGGATGGGTGCAATGGAGGATGAGATGGGGGTTTCATAGACAGAAGCGGCATCGAGGAAGAGTGGAGGAGGTGACCTCTGGATACCCGGTAGAGGAGAAGCGGTAGCGTCGAAGAGGGATGGAGAAGGGACCTTTGGATTTCCGGGCGAGAAGCAGAGTCGTCTAAGAGCAAAGGAGATAGTGACCCGTGGATTTCAGAGGCGACAGCGTCGTCGGATGGAACCGGAGAAGATGAGGGTGGAGAAGACGGGATGAAGATTTCCGGGACAGCTACAGCAGAGTCGTTGAAGCATATGGGAGGGAGTGGTCTGCGGATTCGATGGGTTGGCTGCCATTCGTTTTGTGTCGAGAGTACATCACCGTATATCTTCTTGACATAATGAGGCTTATGTCTGAGAAAACCCTTAACCTTTGGGGTCAGCAGAAGGTTTTCTTTATTGGCCTTAGCCTGTCGCTTTGCCCTTGGCGTGGAAACGGCTGCCGCCTTTTGCTTTTTCAGCATGACACGCACGGCAGAGATGAGTGGGTTCTTGCGTCCATAGAAACGGGGATGCTCCATGGAAGCAGGTGGCACAATGCAGTATCTGGACAAGGGCAAGTTCAGATAAAGATCATGGAGTGGTGGGCTATGCAAAGTGTGTGACCTTTTATGCATGGCGACCAGGTACAGGTGTTGAAAGTGGGCGTACTCTAATGTGAGTCATTACCGTATAAATACACCATCCATTTTGTGCATTGACTGCACATAGAATACACATCGACTAAACATCGAATATACATTCTTGTGTTTGTATTTCTTTCTACTCGCAGCAATGCCTGTTAAAAAGATTTCAAAGGATCTCAGCATGCGAACTAAGGACATGTACACGAGCGGACACCGAATTGCTGCTATCCAACGCTGGTTAGCTACTTCTGACCTCGTTGTGCCATCAAGCACCGTGTGCTATCATGCATACGGAAAAAACAGAGACCGCAAAAGGGCACCAAGGGTAACTAACGCGTAAGTATACAGTATTTATAAAACTTAGCAAAAAAATAATATAGAAAACTGCACTGTACATCTACAGTACAGTTCTGTATCTACTGTAATACTGTTGTTATTTCTGTTGATTTATATTACAACATACAGTAGTTTGTCTATTTATATTTATAGTATAGCAGTATACATTTTTTGGATATTTCAATTAATCTTACAACGGTATATACTGTATAGGATGTACTGTATATTTATATTTATATTACAACAGTATATTTATTTTGTATATTTATATTTATAGTACAACAGTACTGTATATATATTTTGTCTATTTATATTTATAGTACAGCAGTATACATTTTTTGTATATTTCAATTAATCTTACAACGGTATATACTGTATAGGATGTACTGTATATTTATATTTATATTACAACAGTATATTTATATTGTATATTTATATTTATAGTACAACAGTATATATATTTTGTCTATTTATATTTATAGTACAGCAGTATACATTTTTTGTATATTTCAATTAATCTTACAATGGTATATATGTATAGGATGTACTGTATATTTATATTTATATTACAACAGTATATTTATTTTGTATATTTATATTTATAGTACAACAGTATATATATTTTGTCTATTTATATTTATAGTACAGCAGTATACATTTTTTGTATATTTCAATTAATCTGACAACGGTATATACTGTATAGGATGTACTGTATATTTATATTTATATTACAACAGTATATTTATTTTGTATATTTATAGTACAACAGTATATATATATATTTTGTCTATTTATATTTTATGTATATTACAACATTACATTTATTTACATTTTATATTGCTGCATATTAATAAAACAATATAATTTCTTTACATTGTAGGGAGAAAACTGTTCTGGTGGACAAAATAAGTGAGGAGAATGATGAGAGGAGTGCATTAAGGGTTAAAAACACTCTGCAGAAAAAGCACAATCTGACTGTATCCGAGACCAGCATAAAGAAGATGAGACGCAGCATTGGATGGAAATATGGACGTGTGAGGTTAGTACTGGACAGTACAGGAGGTAAAAGTGTTGTTTCGCAAACTGTACTGCCCTGTGTCGCAATTTTTTTTTATTCCTTGTCATTACAGAGTGTACCCCATGATACGGGACGCAAACAAAATCAAAAGATTGCTCCAGGCCCAGGCATGGATCGACAGCGGGGAGACTTTCCAGGATTGCATCTTCACTGATGAGTCTACTGTGTCGCTGGAGAGATTTGCAAGATTTGCGTTCCACAAAAAAGGCCGCATATCTTTGAAGCCACGGCCAAAACACCCTGTGAAGCTGCATGTGTGGGGTGCCATCTCTAGGCGTGGACCGGGATGCATTGTCATCTTTGAAGGTAAAATGTATCAAATATAGTGTCGCCTAATGCACTGTACTTGACTAGTATTGCCTTACCGTATGCACTGTACTGTACTATTGTGCAGTTTTTTGAGCACTTTTCTTGCTATAGGAATCATGAATAAAGCTTTCTTCCAAGACAACATTGTGCCCGAGATAGTGCAATACATCACACGTGACTTCCCCAATGGTCACCGCTTCTACCAGGACAACGATCCCAAGCACACTGCATCAACGGCGCATATCCTTGAGCGCGGCATCAACTGGGTGAAGACGCCAGCGGAGTAAGTGCAGTAGACCGTGTCCCATTTTTGTTCCCCACTGTTTTTAGCTCTTAAACCAATTGTCCTTTCTTTCCAATGACAGGTCGCCAGACTTCAATCCGATCGAAATGGTCTGGCATCAGCTGAAGGACCATATCCGGAAAGTGGCGAAACCCTCCAAAAAGGACGAGTTGTTGAAAGGCATAATGAGTTTTTGGAACGATGTACTCACCGTGGAACGCTGCAATAAATATATAGACCATATTGCCACTGTGTTGCCCATTGTCATTGCGAGTAATGGGCAAGCATCAGGAAAATAGTACTGTGCTGTAGTGTAGTAAGTACAGTATGATACAGGTAAGTATGGCACAGATTTTTTATTTCCAGATAGTAAGAGTATACAGTAGTTAGTTTTTTCTTTACAGAGAGAGCAGCACCAGCCATCAGGTTACAGTACATAGAATTTAACTGTAGTCAGAGTATACAGTAGTTCCAGTACAGTATACAGTAGACTAGTTTGACAGTACTACAGTAACTGCCTACTAACTGCTCCATTTTTTCTTTCCAGAGAAAGCTGCACCAGCCACCTACAGTAGTTCTGCCATAATACAGTACGCACATACAATACATACAATACAGTACAGTAAAGTAACTGCACTAAATTTTGGTTTTCTTGTCGTTCAAGGAAAAAGGGTGGCCTAGGGGGAGATGGGGGCGTTGTGTCCAGTCAAATCTGCTTGTACAGTCAAATGTACAGTATATAAACAGCAGCAATGATGTACACAAAACCTCTCCTCTCTCAATGAACTACTGTACTGCAGACAGAATGAGGAAAAGATAAAGACGGAAAAAATAATTTTACTATACAGTATATAGTATATACAGTATATTATACAGTACATTACAGTACTGTACTGTATATAGGTGATGAAGATTGGAAGGTAGAATCGCCGAAGCCCCCAAAAAATGCACCATCAGCTCACCAAGTAGAGGGCTAAAAAAGTTTTAATAAGACTACATAAAATGAAAATAAGAAAACAAACAAAAAACTAATACATAACAACCCTACGCGTTTCAGGCTCCTCAGAGCCCTTTCTCAAGGGGGATAATGGGGACTGAAGGTACATCTGATATATATAGCCCCTCCTGTTCAATTAACACACAGCTGGAATATATATATCAGATGTACCTTCAGTCCCCATTATCCCCCTTGAGAAAGGGCTCTGAGGAGCCTGAAACGCGTAGGTTTGTTATGTATTAGTTTTTTGTTTGTTTTCTTATTTTCATTTTATGTAGTCTTATTAAAACTTTTTTAGCCCTCTACTTGGTGAGCTGATGGTGCATTTTTTTGGGGCTTCGGCGATTCTACCTTCCAATCTTCATCACCTATGCTGTCGTTGCTTGATTGGAGAGACGCGCTGAGGATCTGAGGGTACGTGGGTGTTGGCGTTCATTACATTCTCCCCCGTGAAATCACGTGTCTACAGAGGAGAGGAAGTTTTTCCGGACGGACCGGACGTGCTATGACGCACTTCCGGCACTCGGGAACTCCACGCCAGAGATGAGAAACCGTGCAGTGGATTTCCAGGACGGCTTCGTCTATGCTGCAAACAGGGCTGCGTTATGAGGAGTGCTACAAGAGGGATCCATAGAGGTACCGACATAGTCTCTCTATTTTCCCAGGATCTCAGGTAGCGTTTTTCCATTGGAACTCCCTTTCCCTAACACGCAGTTCACAGTGTTTTCTCCATCTACATCAACATTCTTGTTACACCCACGTTTTTGATTCCCCTCGTTGCTTACCTCAGCAGCCTACACTCATATTACATTATTGTCTATTTTTTGGAACTCTCTGTTAGAGCTGTGAGTAGCATTACCACTGACCTGTACTGTATATAGTATTAAATAATATTCTTATAAATGTGCATTACTCATGTTTCCCCATGTTTTACAAAGGTTTTCCAAATGGTTATCCAATTTCAAGCTGCCAAAAGAACTTAATAAAACTGCATTATGTATTATTCCTGATTATTTTTATATTTGTATTTTTTGGTTCCAGATAAAATAAAATAAATATTTATTCACTTTCCTGTGAATCATAATCATTGACAGCCACCCCTACAGTGCACCAATGAATAAGAATGTTTTGTAAATTATATTTATATATTTTTATTTTAAAGATATTAAAGAATGTACTGTATTGTTTTTAAAACATGTGACTGGAGACCATAGTGACTAACAAATATTTTCACACCCTGATGAAATACAGTATCAGTGTACTCTCAATTCTCACAGTGCTGTGCACATCAGATTTACATTTCAAATTCGAGAGGGGATTTTCCAAAGCATTACCGTTCAAACAACAGGCCTCTAAGGGTTGGCGGAGGGGGATGGTGTGATTAGACGCAGGCGTACTGAGTGTTTGTAACTCGGCTATTGGCGGATTAAGAACACAATGGCAATATGCAGAAGGTTATCAACCCAATGGAGAAAGGGCGTTGGTAGGATAGGGTGACTCAGCCGATTGACGCTTGGCTAGGGAGGGTTTAAAAACTCTGGAGGTGTGTGGCTGAAATAGTTAACAGCACTGTAATTTCAAAAGGCAGTTCATCATAACAATTTGATGAATAAACCCCCAAAGACAACCCCCAAATACAGAACATAAAAAGCAAGTCACTTTAACTCCCTTTGCCCCATGCACCAAAAATGTTTTGTGGCAGAAGAATTTAATAAAGGCTGCAGAATGTATTATTGTGTGTTGATGGTTAGAATTGCTGTGCACTTTAAATGTTTCAACATTGTACAGTATTTGTAAATAAATGTTTTTGTACTGACTCCACCAATAAAAGAACATGTTGAATTGCCTCACATTGTTTCCATTTGCTCCTTTGACAGTGTAACAAATGTCGAGGTTTGCTGCGCTGTTTTTTTACTGCCTGGTCGCGCAATTGGTGTGGGAACTGGGGCAATTGGCGTGGGAACTAGGTCAATTGGCATGGGAACTTCTATTCTAGGGCACCTAGAAATAAAATTCATTTTGCCCTAGATGTTAGGAACGCCCTCACTTGACCCCAACAGGGTCCGAGCAGTAATGGCGGCGAGAAAGGGTCACGCCGGCGAGCAGGGTCCTACCATTGAGCGTAATGGCGGAGAAAGCTTTGAACCGGCTAAGTCAGAATGAGCAGAAACCTGGAACCCACAACTTCGTTTCTGTTCGACCTAGAGGGCTCAGATTCGGTCACCATGTATTCCTAGTTGTGGCAGGATTGCATGGCAAATTGCGACCCTCTCGTTGCAACAGAATGGAGTCAGGGTGATGTTAAAGTTCAGGTTTCTGCCATTGACTTGCATGGCAGAAAAAAAGCCACTTTGGTAATGTGCTTTTAAACTGTCTTTTGGTATCTCCGGTTCCGGGGGTCGTGGAAGGCTGATATTTTGCCACTATGGCAAGGGTCCTCCTGCATGAGGACCAGGCAAATTTCAACCCGCTCAGACCCACAGAATGGATTATTTTACATTATATTCGCGCAATTGGCGTGGGAACTACTTAGGGCCTCGGTCAAGTTCACGGGCAATTTGCGTGGGAACTTCTGTTCTAGGGCACCTAGAAATAAAATTATTTTTGCCCATAGATGTTAGGCACTGTATACCACTGTACAGTATACTGTAGAAGACACATAATGAAACGATACTGAACATGTAGAGTAAATGCATAGTTTTATTTATTCGGGTTTATTACACAGTATACTGTACGGCTGGAAAACATCAGCATACAATACAATATTATCCATCGAAATCCCCCCATTAGCCGTTTTCTTTTCTGAGGAAAAACAAAAAGAAAAGTTTTAATGTACAGTAATGGTCAGCCCCCTAAAGAAGTACCCATCCAGCCCCACCAAAATAATACGGCAACAAGACAGTACTCACCATAGAATTAAAATTCATTTTGCCCCCAGATGTTAGGAACCCCCTGACTTCACCCCAACAGGGTCCGAGCATGTACAGTACTGTACTTTAAAATAAATTAAATATGCAATTTTACTATCTCTGCATGCGCACGCACAGACTGTGTACTGTAGGTTGTACAGCGAAGGTATTAGACTTCAAAGACAACAGCTCGCAAACGCCCCCATGCGTTTTTACACGGCATTGCAGTATTGCAGCCAGCGGGAATTAAATGCTTAAATCACAGCCGCGAAAATAACGCAATACACTCCGGGCGAAAACGACACAAAACCGCACATCACCGGGATATTCTGAAACTCGCGGAGCTAGCCGAGTTAGACTAAAGTTGGTCGCCACTGTATGGACAGGAGGCATGGGAGTCCGAGGAGTGATGCTGGTGTGACTGGTGATGCTGAGGTGAGTGGTGGGCATATGAGTCGGCATGTGAGTCGGGAGTGATGCTGGGGTGAGTGCTGTTGTTGGGGTGAGTGCTGTTGGGGTGAGTGCTGTTGTTGGGGTGAGTGCTGTTGGTGGGGTGAGTGCTGTTGGTGGGGTGAGTGCTGTTGGTGGGGGGAGTGCTGTTGGTGGAGGGAGTGCTGTTGGTGGGGGGAGTGCTGTTGGTGGGGTGTCTGGTGGTGGTGCGAGTGCTGTTGGTGGGGTGTCTGGTGGTGGTAGGGTGTCTGGTTGTGGTGGGGTGTCTGGTGGTGGTGGGGTGTGTGTTGGTGGTGGCTGTGGTGATAGTGACGATAGTGATGATAGTGAAGATAGTGACGATAGTGACACAATGCTGTAGTCTCTTCCATTGGAAGAAGGGGAGTCCAGCCAGCAGCTGCCAACCTCACAGGTTGCAGGTGGTCGTAAGCAAACTAGAAAGGGGGCAAAAAATGTTTGGTTCAACAATCAGGAAAAACGATTCCTTGTGACTGGTATTTTGGCCAACTATGACCAGCTGTATGGGCATTTATTAGGTAAGAAAATAATTGCATTGCGTGTATAAATGTTTTTGACCATCTATGATGTGACATTTTTTAAATTTACATAGAGCGGACATCTATATGTATATATCTACTGTATATATATATATATATATATATATATATATATATATATATATATAAATATGTATGATACGAACCAATCCAAAGACCAGTAAAGAGACAGCACACCGCACGGGGTTAATCCAAAAATCTATATTCACAACATGAAATACACGTAAGCCAACGTTTCGGTCCCACAGAGAGACCTTCCTCAGGGCCGTGCAACCCACAAGTGCAAGTGACCACACATATATACCCTCACCCATAGTGCAATGCAAACAAAGGGAACCAATCACCAACATGCAATTAGACAGAATATGCAACATAGCTGTGCTCCGTGCCCCCTCCCCTATTACCTGATTATCCAAATGACTCATCATGACATGAGAGTAGGCAATTAAACTATTAGGAGAAAGACACCCTTTAGACACTGGTCCCAGGGTCTACTGCCCTTGCGGGGGAAGGTCGCGCACCGCGCATCTGCAGTGGGCCAAAACATATTGACTGCCGGAGCGCCAGCAAGGAGAGTGCGCCGCGCATCACAGCTGTGAGCAGACGCCTCATTGACTCTCCCTGGCCACCAGGGACGCCGGCAGCGCAAAACACACATGCGCAGTCTGAAAAACCGCCTCGGTGCACAGTTACCCACACACTGACAGTAATAATGGGCTAAACAGAATAGTAATAAACAGAGCGTTAAGGTGAACCACAGGGGGACAGGTAGAGGTATAGAGCACAAGGAGCGCATAGCATCACCATAGTATATAAGGACAAAGGAAGTGCAAAAGTGCAGAGGGAGTGATGCAACAGAGTATGAGTGACAAACATAAAAAAGGCATAATGCAAAATCAAGTGAAAGCAGGGAGACTGCTACAAAAAGCAGCTAAGTGAAAGTTCCTCATTTAGGCCACCAGGTGTCATAGTTCTTAGTTCATAAATAAGCCTTGCTTCCTGTTTAAGCAAAGTCCTGCCCCTGTCACCCCCACGGGGGGGGACTGGGACCTGCAGAATAGGCATACAACGAAGTGTGGCCAGTGTATGCCTTTTTTCCTTGAAATGTCTAGCCACAGGTAGACACTTCAGGTCTACATCAGAGGCATCACTCAGTAGGGCTTTTCTGATGTTTGAACGGTGCATGGCCATGCGTTCTTTCAGCATCCTTACAGTCTTCCCGATGTACAGCAATCCACAAGGACACTTATTAAGGTACACCACGAATTTAGACTCACAGTTCAGTGGTTGTTTGATTTTAATCGGTGCGCCACTATGCGGGTGATTGTAGCTAGGGCCCAGCTGCATATAGTTGCAGTTGGTACAGCCATGACAGCGGTACGAACCAGGTTTTTTGGCTAACCAAGTGGTGGGTGTGGCATATTTGTCTATTGGGTCAGATCCAGTGACCATGTCACCAATGTTTGGTCCCCGACGAAAGCAGAATAGAGGTGGCTCTCTAGCAAATGCACCAATCCTCTCGTCATTCTCCAGGATGCGCCAATTGCCCCGAATGCAGCGCTTAATGCTGTTGGTAGCAGTACTGAATGTACTGACTATATTGAGCCTGTTGCTCACCGGTTTGCCTGTCGAAGGTGTCAATAGTTCACCCCTATCAACCTGTCCAACCTTTTGCAAGGCAAAATTGATGTCCTTGGCCGAATAGCCCCTCTCCCGGAAGCGTGCGGCCATTTGGGCCAAGGCCCGTTGGGATTCTTCTGGATCAGTGGTGATTCTTTTCACTCGGAGAAGCTGGGAGTATGGGAGACCCCTCTTGAGTGGTACAGGATGGTGGCTGGCTGCACAAAGAAGGGAGTTCTTGTCTGTACTCTTCCGGTATATTCTAGTAGCCAGCGTGCCTCCAATTTTGTACACTATGGTGTCTAAAAAAGCGATTTCCTGGTAGCTGTGGTTGAGGGTAAAACGGATTGTGGAGGGGATTTTGTTTAAATCAGAAACAAATGTCAGCAGCTCCTCTTCACTGCCCGTCCACAGAATGAAGATGTCGTCAATATAGCAAAGGTATTTGACGATATGCCGTCCATGCGTGGTGTCAGTTAATATGTGCAACCGTTCATACAAATCCATAAACAGATTAGCGTACGACGGTGCCATATTTGAGCCCATGGCAGTGCCCGTAAGTTGCAAGTAGTAGTGTTTCTCAAATTTAAAGAAGTTCTTATGGAGGATGACCTCAATGAGCAACATGAGAAAGTCAACTGGTGGACCCTGTTCGACTCCCTGTTCTTCCAATTTTGTGCGTACTGCTTCTAGGCCCCCTGCATGGGGAATGTTGGTGTACAGGCTGGACACATCTAGCGTAGCAAGAATACATTCTGCTGTGTTAACGGAAAGATGGCTGAGCTGCTCAATAAAGTCCGTAGTGTCCTTGATGTATGAACCCATTCCAGCCACCAGTGGCTGTAGATAGAAGTCCACAAATTGCGAGAGGGGGTGGCACAGCGACCCACGAGCCAAGATGATGGGTCTGCCCGGTGGTGCGACTATAGATTTGTGTACTTTGGGTAGTGTGTATAATACTGGCATCACAGGGTGGTCCTGAGTCAGGAATTTACTGGTTTCTTCTGTGATCCAGGCATTATTCAAGCCCAATCGGATGATGCCATCAATCTCCTTCTTGTAGGCTATCGTCGGATCCCCCGGGAGGCGTCTATAATGATGTACAACTGCAAGCTGTTGCTCAATCTCCTGCTTATAGTATTGATAATTTAAAACCACAATCCCTCCACCCTTGTCTGCTGCTCTCACTATAATCCCCTTGTTCTCCCGTAGCATTTTCAGGGCAGCTCTCTCCTCTCTCGATGTATTAAAAAAGCTGGTCTTATGATTCTTCAGAATTTTCCGTGTGTCTTTCGTCACCAAGTTCATAAATGCAGCTATGTTGGGGTTCAGTGAGTGCGGGTCAAAGGTGCTCCTGGTCTTAAATGGATTTGGGGTAATGTCTCCAGAAGAGTTAATATCAATATTCTTAGAGAAGAAATCCTTTAACTTCAATTGTCTGTGCAGTCTGTACATATCAACCTCCCAGTCAAAGGAATCCTGCATATGGGTTGGCACAAATGATAAGCCTTTCTGTAAAATGCTAACCTCTGCCGGTGTCAGTGAGTGGTCCGATAGATTGTAGATCACCGTCTCGCTTGCCTGGTGCCCCTTGTCACTTTTCCTTCGCGCACGGGATACCGCCGATCTCCGGCCACCTCTCCTGGTGGGTCTGTGCGCGTTGTGCCCTGCGGGAGAGTTCTCGCTCGACCGCCATCGCCCGGACCTAAAAAAGGCTCCATGGAGGTGTTGTCCGGGGCATCTGATGCATCAGTATCACTGGTCGTGTAGCCCATCCTGGCGGCATCACCCCGCCTAGACCGAGGCTGGTATCGTCGCTGTGGACCGCTTCTACCGCTCTTCGTCTCACCCAGCCCCAGGAGCCATCGGTAGACGTTGCGCTCCTTGTAGTCCGCAGTCACCTGCCGGAGCTTCTCCTTCTTAAACTTGATTAAATTTGCCCTATAGGCATCAATGGTGTTCTGCATCTTATCCAGCCAGTTGGTATCCGTGTCCGCTGCCAGGGTGTCCACATGTTTGGTTTCTATTACTGCAATGTCCTTCTTCAATTTGGCCACACTTCGTTGTATGCCTATTCTGCAGGTCCCAGTCCCCCCCCGTGGGGGTGACAGGGGCAGGACTTTGCTTAAACAGGAAGCAAGGCTTATTTATGAACTAAGAACTATGACACCTGGTGGCCTAAATGAGGAACTTTCACTTAGCTGCTTTTTGTAGCAGTCTCCCTGCTTTCACTTGATTTTGCATTATGCCTTTTTTATGTTTGTCACTCATACTCTGTTGCATCACTCCCTCTGCACTTTTGCACTTCCTTTGTCCTTATATACTATGGTGATGCTATGCGCTCCTTGTGCTCTATACCTCTACCTGTCCCCCTGTGGTTCACCTTAACGCTCTGTTTATTACTATTCTGTTTAGCCCATTATTACTGTCAGTGTGTGGGTAACTGTGCACCGAGGCGGTTTTTCAGACTGCGCATGTGCGTTTTGCGCTGCCGGCGTCCCTGGTGGCCAGGGAGAGTCAATGAGGCGTCTGCTCACAGCTGTGATGCGCGGCGTACTCTCCTTGCTGGCGCTCCGGCAGTCAATATGTTTTGGCCCACTGCAGATGCGCGGTGCGCGACCTTCCCCCGCAAGGGCAGTAGACCCTGGGACCAGTGTCTAAAGGGTGTCTTTCTCCTAATAGTTTAAGTGCCTACTCTCATGTCATGATGAGTCATTTGGATAATCAGGTAATAGGGGAGGGGGCACGGAGCACAGCTATGTTGCATATTCTGTCTAATTGCATGTTGGTGATTGGTTCCCTTTGTTTGCATTGCACTATGGGTGAGGGTATATATGTGTGGTCACTTGCACTTGTGGGTTGCACGGCCCTGAGGAAGGTCTCTCTGTGGGACCGAAACGTTGGCTTACGTGTATTTCATGTTGTGAATATAGATTTTTGGATTAACCCCGTGCGGTGTGCTGTCTCTTTACTGGTCTTTGGATTGGTTCGTATCATACTTATTTTCTATGGGACTAGCATCTGCTATTATAACCTTTTCTACTGCAGTGTGCTGACTGACCTTCATGTATATAAATATGTATATATATATATATATATATATATATATATATATATATATATATATCATTGTTGATTTATACACATTATCATTGTGTGTTTACAACGAGGATATGAATCAAGGAAATGTTCAATTATATGTTCATTTTACATATTCACAAGAATCAATTGCTTTGTATGTTCCCCAATCTTTTGATTCTTCATGTGCCACACATTTTAGCTGAAACACCATGTTAAAAAATGTTACAATAGATCTAACATTTGTTTGTCATTCATTACAAAATAAGCTACTTACCTAAACAACATTATTTTAATATATTTAAAGGCAAGACCAGTTCAGCCATCCAAAAAGATTGTGGGAAAACATTCGACTGTCCGTGTCCGCGCGTGGCAATTAGCTTAGGACTTGCAGAAAACGCTTTGATGACATCAAAAGGCACTTGAAGTTGAAAATACAAAGTTCAAGGATGCATGCTTTAGCCACTGGAGGAGGGCCTCCAGCCCCCACTGTAACGCTAACTCCGTTGGAGGAGCAGCTGAGGGATACATTTTTGCCGGTCGTTTTTGAGGGTTTGCCTGGTGATTGGGATATCGGGGTGTACAATCACCCGTTTCCCCCAGGTCAGTAGTTTTACAGGAGTACCCATTTTGTAAAGAAATCTTCAATATCATTGGTACAAACGAAAAAAAATTGATAATATTGTTTATTGTATTAGAATGACAATGTACAGTATATAGTATGTGAATATAATAATACTTCACACATACTGTTTATGTAGACTCTTAAAAAAAAACTATTACACACCCCTTCATACATATCAGCATTCACATAGTATGTTGTAGTATTCACATGGTATATTTCCTTATTATGTTCACATGTTTAAAAAGATTTAAAATGTAGCATATACAGATGATCACAACTTAAATATAACTACAATTCGGAAAATGCATTATAGTCTTAAATACTCCCATTTCAGATACTGTCATGTTTACATATTTGACATTATTATCAACTGTTTTCTCTGAACTTTATATAGTAGCCCCTACATCTCCCATCGGTCAACAACATGTGGCAACACCTGCATCTTCCGTGGCATCAGCATTAATGGAAGGTGAGGCTATCCCGTTTGGACAATAAAATCTGTAAATTTAAATGCAACAACAACACATTCATGAACACAGGACACTTGCAGATGTGAGTGACATTGGCATAATTAATTAATAAAACTTGTCACATCTGATGTTGCACTCGCATAAATGTAGTTAGTAAGTTGAACAATCACCAGCATGACTTATAATATAACAACAATATTCCATGCTATAAACATTCACACGTAATAGATACCATTTCAATGTTGATAAATGAGTCCATGACAATTTATTAGACACAATTTTAATATGAATTATGTCAACATTGAATTTAATATGAATTAAATCCCCACGCATAGTTACAGAAAACAATGTTAAGGATAAGTTCAAGATTACTTATTTTTGTATTTTTTTTTCATAAATAGATATTGAATCTCCTGGCCAAATATATGAAAGTGAGCATGAAGTTAGGAATGTACAGAGGCCACAAAAAACACATGAACCAACTGGTACCGCACATCAAGACAGTTTGTCCGCAATTGATGCATCGGAAGCAAGAATATTGCAATCACAAACTGACCGCCATCAGGAACTTATGGGAGTTCATCAACAAATGGTCTGTGAAATAAAAAAAATATCAAACACATACTAATCAAAATACCCACACAATTACAAATTTTAAATACCACACTAAAAGCCCTTGCTCTCAGTTTCATACAAAGAAATGAGCGTAGTAGCACAGAAAGAGCACATGAAGGCCACTTTGAGGCCTCAGAGGTTGGATCTGTAGATGGTGGCCTTTTTTCTCCAAGGACATCTATCCAGCATTCAGCCAATGATGAAGAACCAGACTTTGTACTACATTCACCATGGATCATTGAACCGTTGCCGTCATCCGTTCCTGATCCAATTGAAGACAAACTTGCCAAAAAAACAATAAAAAGAAAAATTGAAACCAAACAATCCCAAATCACATAATTTTTCCATAAAAGAATGGTAACCCAGACAGTGATGCTCCAGCCACAACCAAGTGCAACAGGCTTTGGCCTGCCAACAAGTGCAGCAGTGATGCCCCAGCCACAACCAAGTTCAAGTACTACTCATAGAGAATGTGGCACATGCAGAAAACAATCTCAGCCAGCAAACAGGCCAGTGACTCGTTCAAAAAGGAAAAAAAAACATTTTTCTGTGAATTATTTGTTGTTGTTGTTGTTTTTGTTGTGGTCATGGTGGTGGTGGTGGTGTTTTCACCCTGCAATCTGTTTAAAAGGGCAATCAAATTAGCAAAAATGGATAATGAAAAAATGATTGCAATAGAAAGTAAGGTCAACCCTAAAAAGTTCTTTAAGTACCTTAATAACAAAAAAATGAGAATAGAAAATATAGGACCCTTTCAGTGTGAGATGGGTAGGCAGATTATTGGAGATAAGGAAAAAGCTGAGGTATTAAACACATTCTTTGCCTCTGTGTTTACCAGGGAAGAATCAAGTTCAATAGTAGTGCCGCAGGAGCAAGCCACAACCTCCATATTAATGAACAATTGGTTAACTGAGGAAGAAGATCATAAGCAACTTGAAAAAATTAAAGTAAATAAGGCACCTGGCCCTGATGGCATACATCCAAGAGTTCTCAAGGAGTTAAGCTCAGTAATAGCCAAACCATTATATTTAATATTCAAGGACTCCATTTCCACAGGCTCAGTACCACAAGATTGGCATACAGCAGGTGTGGTGCCTATATTTAAAAAAGGAGCTAGATCACAACCGAGGAATTACAGACCTGTAAGCCTGACATCAATAGTGGGGAAACTGCTTGAAGGTTTAATACGGGATAATATTCAGGAATACCTAATGGAAAACAAAATTATTAGTAATAGTCAGCGTGGATTTATGAAGGATAGATCATGCCAAACTAACCTTATTTGTTTCTTTGAGGTGGTAAATAGGAAATTAGACCAGGGTAATGCAGTTTATGTGGTCTACTTAGATTTTGCAAAGGCTTTTGATACGGTTTCACACCGAGGTTGGTGTACAAAATATAGAAAATTGGACTCAGTAATAATATATGCACCTGGATTGGAAACTGGTTAAAGGACAGACAACAGAGGGTTGTCATAAATGGAACTTTTTCAGGTTGGGCTAAAGTCGTGAGTGGAGTACCTCAGGCATCGGTACTGGGGCCCCTGCTTTTTAACTTGTTTATTAATGACCTTGAGGTTGGCAACAAGAGCAAAGTCTCCATCTTTGCTAATGATACTAAATTGTGTAAGGTAATAGAATCAGAGCAGGATGTAATTTCTTTTCAGAAGGACTTGGAGAGACTGGAAACTTGGGCAGGTAAATGGCAGATGAGGTTTAATACAGATTAATGTGAGGTTATGCATTTGAGATGCAAGAATAAACTGGCGACTTACAAATTAAATGGGGATAAATTGGGGGAATCCTTGATGGAGAAGAATTTAGGACTGCTTGTAGACAGAAGGCTTAGCAATAGTGCCCAAACTCATGCAGAAGCTGCAAAGGCAAACAAGATCTTATCTTGCATTAAACGGGCAATGGATGGAAGGGAAGAAAACATAATTATGCCCCTTTACAAAAGCATTAGTAGGACCACATCTTGAATATGGAATACAATTTTGGGCACCACTCCTTAGAAAATACATTATTGAACTAGAGAGAGTGCAGAGAAGAGTCACCAAATTAATAAAGGGGATGGACAATCTAATTTATGAGGAGAGGCTAGCTAAATTAGATTTATTTACATTAGAAAAGAGGCGTCTAAGAGGGGATATGATACTAAATACAAATATATTCGGGGACAGTACAAGGAGCTTTCAAATTAACTATTTATCCCAAGGCGGTACAAAGGACTCAGGGGCATCCCTTTAGGCTGGAGGAAAGGAAATTTCACCAGCAACAAAGGATAGGGTTCTTTACAGTGAGGGCATGTTAAAATGTGGAATTAATTTTTTAGAAAGGAAAGGTATACAGGGATATACCAAATAAGTATACAGGGGAAGGCTGTTGATCCAGGGATTAATTCGATTGCCAATTCTTGGAGTCGTGAAGGAATTTATTTTTCCCCTTATGAAATATCATTGGATGATATGACACTGGGGTTTTTTGTTTGCCTTCCTCTGGATAAATAAGTAAGTATAGATATAGGATAAAGTATCTGTTGTCTAAATTTAGCATAGGTTGAACTTGATGGACGTAAGTCTTTTTTCAACCTCATCTACTATGTATATGTAACTAACCGTGTACTACAGTATTTTATATATAGTGTCTTATGGACGACATATTAATAGACAATCTTATACTTATACCTACACAACAAAAAAAGTCACAATTGTGCCATTATATTTTGGTGTAATGTAAATATATATATATTTTTAATAAATTGGCTTGATACTGTATAGTATATTTTAAACTGTTAAATCCAGTGCTGTACAAAGGTTTATAGCTGCAAAATGCATTACATTGAACTGCATTTGTATCAATTATTTTCTAAAGCTAATCTGACATTTTGAAATAATAAATAGATGTAAAATGATTTTCTTAACTGGCAAAAATGTTTAAAATTTCAGCACTGAATTAATTTAGCATTTGAAATCATTTAGAAAGGCCAGAGGCAATTAATTAGTCATTGCTGCTAGAATAGAGGTATACTTATGGTAATTCAAAAGAGCTCTTTCCTAGCAGAAAAACAGACAGAAGCAATATATTTCAAAAAGTTAACAGTTATTTACATTATAGATTAACAACTTCATATAGCTTCTTGCAATTTGAAGCAGTTTGCTGCATAGTACTGTAAAATTGAGAATATGAAAGTCTGTAATTTTCTGAAAATGATCACATTATTTATTTTATTCAAGTTCAACAGCTGATATCTGTAGAATTAATGTTTAATTCAAATACATTAACGTTTATTTCTTGTCTAAAAATGCTTTTTCTAACCAGGTTGTTCATGCTATTAAATCATATATTTGAGGACTATAATAGTCATACACAGGATCTTCAGATAGGGGGTTAGATTCTCAGAAGTCCATCACTTTTGCGCTAAGAATGACCATTACCTACTGTAATTAGGTAATGTGCAGTACAGTATTTTGTCTTCAGTTTAACATGCACCCTCAAATCTAAAAATATGTCAAATGAACGTCCATAAGTCTGCTCATTTTCATGTGGCTAACATGGCATTATCCGACAAACTCAGCATTAGCTATTGGATAAGGAAGATACCAGGTAGTATAAATCGCAATGCAATATATACAGTACCATACATCTTCCTTTCTAATGAAAACATTATAATTAACCGCACATCATGGCATTCATTATTCATGTCTTCTTGGCCACTAATGTAATCAAGGGGTTAATAAACAGATTAACTATTCTACCACCAATTGTATGTCATAGCAGTACATCTGCCATGGTATATAAGGAGCTAAACCCCTCTATAACCTCAAGGGCAGCCGAACCTCTCTCCCCTGGGCACCTACCCCCATAATCAATCCCTGTACTCCCATCCTCCTACAAAACAACCCGCTACTGTAATGGACAATTGTTTAAAAAATACACACCTTATAAAAACTTAAATTTTAATTAATTGATTGTCACCGTGGCAACCTAAGCCTTCAGCGGGTGTGTAGATTGCCATTGTGGCAATTAATGTACATCATAAATAAATGTATTTTTGAACCCCTGCTGGGATGAAGGCCATTCTCCTCATCCTTGGGGACAGTCGCAGATAGGTCCAATAAAGGGCAGATGCCTAACCATCCCAAAATAACATCCAAATCCAAGCCTGATGGCCAATAAAAAGTCAAAAAAATTAAAATGAATCCCAGCCTGATGGCAAAATTTCAAATTAAAATCCTTAAAGCATTTTAAAATACTCCATGAGCAATGGTACAAAAATAAACAAAAAATTAAAATCAGAAAAATACATCTTGACCTGGTGTCCTTCTTCCCGCCAATGTCACCGGGTTTCAACCCTCCTATTCCACCATTCGCTATTTCGTCAACCTCTCCCTTGGACTCCCCTGAACCTATGCAATTAGAAGGAAATAAGCTGTCCTCTGCAGAGAAACAACGCTGGCGCAGTGCGGGCCTCTGGTCATTTGGTGCTCCAGTGTCCCCACAAGCCGGTAAATGCCAAATCCCAATGAGATCCTGAGGAGTCTCGTTGGGAACACTGTCCCTCTCCCCCATCACCAAGGATGCCCTTCCCACCAGGATCCTGCTACCAGTGACACGGTCTGGAGAGGGGTTTCACACTAAAGCACTGGCATTTGTTGACTCCGGATCCGGAGGCAACATTATCGACCAGGCCTTCGCAGAATGGCTCAACATTCCACTTACCAACAAGAGGATTCCGGTTGGTCTGGAGGCCATTGTCGGTAGACCTTTGCAACCGGCATTTATATCTCTGCAGACCATTCCGCTCCAACTACAGATCGGCAGGGACCATAAGGAGAGGATTAGCCTTGATGTGATTCACACCCCCTCTGTGGAGCTGATCTTGGGCCTTCCCTGGCTACAACTCCATAATCCCCACTTCGATTGGACCAAACGGGAATCTGTCCAGTGGAGCACCCAATGTGCCAAGACCGGTATCTTGGCACTCCAGAAGGTGGGAGGATTGCATACTACACCCAAGGAGACAGACTCCCTGCCCACAGTGTATCAGGAATACCACAATGTATTCGACAAGGTACATTCCGAGGCTCTACCACTGCATCATCCTTTTGACTGTACCATTGACCTCCTGCCCGGGGCAGTTCTTCCCAGGGGACTATCCTATTCGCTTTCACTTCCAGAGACTAAGGCCGTGAATGACTATATTCAGGAGAATTTGGAGAGGGGCTTCATCCGAAAATCTTCCTCCCCTGTTGGCGCTGGCTTCTTCTTCATAAAGAAGAAGGACGGGTCACTTCGCCTATGCATTGACTACTGAGGCCTGAACAAAATTACGCGGAAGAATCATTACCCATTGCCTTTGATTACCGAGCTCTTAGACAACCTTCAGGGCGCAACCATTTACTCTAAACTGGACTTATGGGGCGCCTACAATTTGGTAAGGATACACAAGAGTGACAAGTGAAGACTGTGTTTAACACCCACGATGGCCCTTATGAATATCCGGTCATGCCATTCAAGCAGGTACTGTTATGCCTCTGTTTGTTTGCAAAACTGGAGAAATGTCAATTTCACCAAACATCTGTGGCATTCCTGGGATACATTATCTCTGATTCCAGTTTCACTATGGACTCAGCGAAACTTAAAGCAATTCTAGAGTGGCCCCGGCCACCCTCAAGGCCGTACAATGCTTTCTGGGCTTTGCTAATTATTATCGTCGCTTCATTCAAAATTTCTCCACTACCGTAGCCCCCATCACGGCATTAACCAAGAAAGACACAGATCCCTCATCATGGTCCGGGACCGCCATCCAAGCTTTTGACATTCTCAAGAAAGCCTTCATGTCTGCACCTATCCTTGTCCACCCAGATCCCAAACTCCCATTTACCCTGGAAGTGGATGCCTCAGACGTCGGTGCCGGGGCCATTTTGTCTCAAAGGAGTACACCATTAACAAGGATACACCCGTGTGCTATCTTTTTGAAAAAAATTCTTCCACGGACGGAACTATGATGTGGGGAACAGGGAGCTCTTAGCAATCAAGTTGGCATTACAGGAGTGGAGGCATATCTTAGAAGGTACAGAAAGCCCATAATCATTCTTACAGACCATAAGAATCTTCTCTACTTGAAAGGGGAATGTCGACTGGGCTCTCGACAGGCTCGCTGGGCACTATTCTTCTCCTGGTTCAATTATATACTTTCCTTTGTCCCGGGCTCCAAAAACCTGAAGGCAGATGCCCTGTCTTGGCAATTCCTTGCGGATGATAGGTCTGAGAAGCGGCTTGGGACAATAATCCCATCCAAATATATTGTATCTGCAAATTCCTTTGATGTCATGGACAATATCCGATCTGATCAGTCACCTAGGGGTCTCAAGGTCCCGGAGGAGCATCTCTTCACAGCACCACAATATCGAAAGAAGGTCCTCGAGTGGTGCCACTCCTATAAACTGGCAGGACACACTAGGATGCTGAGAACCAATGACCTCATTCAACAAACCTTCTGGTGGCCAGAGATGCTGAAGGATGTGGAGAAATTTGTCAAGGCATGTGGCACATGTGCTCGCAACAAGGTGCCTCGGGACAAACCAGCGGGTATTCTTCATCCATTTCCAATCCCAGATCGGCCTTGGAATCACTTGTCGATGGATTTTATAGTGTACTTCCCGACTTCCTAGGGGATGAATACCAGCATCGTCGTCATTGACCGCTTTTCTAAGCAAACTCATTTTGTCCCCTTGAGGGGGTTTCCCGAAATCTTCCAGGCTCGTGGATGTCTTTGTTCAAGAAATCTTCCGTCTCCACGGGGTGCCGCGAACCATCGTCTCTGACATGGGCTCGCAATTAATTTCCTTATTTTGGCGCACCTTTTCCCAAAGGTTGGGCATTTCATTACGGTTCTCTTCGAGATACCACCCACAAACCAACGGGCAGACGAAGAGAGCTAATCAAACCTTGGAGCAGTACCTTCGCTGCTTCATAGCCGATACATAGGATGACTGGGTGGACCTTCTGCCATTGGCCGAGTTTGATCTCAATTCCCTACGTAACAACTCCACTCAGGAGTCACCCTTTTTCATAAATTATGGGTTCCGTCCTTCACGTTTACCCTCTCCCTCCCAACACTTGGGAGTAAAAGCAGTAGACAATCGTATCGTCCTTCTACAAAACTATTGGAAAAAGATCCAGGAGAACCTGAGAAGGGCTGCAGGAAGGCAGAAACTCCAGGCAGGCCGCGCACCAGGTCCAGAAATTCTCTCCAGGACACAGGGTATGGTTATTCTCGAAGAACATACACCTCAAAGTGGCCATGTCCTAGTTGGCACCCATATTCCTCGGTCCGTATCCTGTGGTACAAAAGATCAACCCGGTGGCAAACCGACGGCGTCTTCCTCCCTCAATGAAAATCCCCTCAGTCTTCCATGTCTCTCTGCTCAAACCTGCATTCCTGAGCCCTCGTTTTCCTGATGCCACCACACCACCTCCTACCATTGTCGTACAAGGACAGCAGGAGTACGAAGTTCAGTCCATTCTGGACTCAAGGACCTCCAGAGGAGGAGTACAGTACATGGTCTACTGGAAGGGGTTCGGACTAGAGGAACGCTCGTGGGTTCCCCACCAGCACCTCCACGCCCCTCAACTTGTTCAAGCATTCCATCAAAGGAATCCCTCCAAGCCGTTTCATGGATGCACGGAAGTCACCCCTGAAGGGGGGTACTGTAAGGCTCGGGGAGCCACGCCACCACCGGCGTGCTCCCCTCTCATCTGATCCATAGCGGGCTCCCCTGCTCCGCTCTCTCCCACCTCCCTCCATGCCGCCCGACCCCTGCCGCAATAAGGCACGCGCGCGCACGTATGCGCCACGTAAATAGTGCCGATCTATGGCACGCACGGTGCGCACTCGGCCACACAAACAGAGGCGCGCTCCAGTCACGTTGCCCTTCCTCCTCGCTCTCACAGGTGCTCTTTACACCTTCGCTCTGCCTATCACATCCCCTGCTGGCCACACACGAACACGCTGCAGATCTCCAATTGTATGCTCTCTCCTACTTGTGCTCAGCGGTGCCACTGGCACTTTGGCTGAGCATAGAACCAGTTCCTGTTCTCATCACTCTCTGCCTCCCTAGTCCTGTCTTGTTTTGCAGTCCTGCTCCTGTGTACCGGCCCGGCTTCCTTATCGAATACTCTGAACTTTTGGCATCTGACCTTGGCTAACGACATACGACCACTCCGCTCTCTCCTCACCTGACCTTGGCTAAAGGCATTCGACCACTCCGCTTTCTCTGCCCCCGACCTTGGCTTACAGTAATACGACTACGTCCCCCTCTCCAACCCCAGACTCAGTTAACAGTACCTTCAACTATCCATACCTCTCCTACCCTTGCCCGGCTATCCAGACCAATCTACACTCAAAATGTGTCCTTGTGACAGTGGATGGCGTCATATCCATTCCCACCTCAGCCCCGTGGTCCCGCCTAGTTTGTGGTGAGCACAGCGTAACAGTCTTCTACTCTGAGTGTGGAAAAAGTTAACTTTTCCTCCACTATCGCCGCTGTTCACACATTGCCTGAATCCCAGGGCCAGGAATTTCTTCCAACTGGCCATCATCTGGTGTTGAGCTCAAACAGGCATTCTGGGCAGAGTTCCGGCTCCAATGTTCCTGGGCCCTGGCTTGTATTTCAGGGTAAATTGATAGTTGGACAGAGCAGCCAAACACCTGTGGCCAGTGGCATACATCTTTGTGGCGGTCAAGATGTATGTCAACGGGTTGTTGTCGGTTCGCACTTCGAAGGAGATCCCATATAGATAATCATGTAATTTTTTGACTACAGCCCATTTGAGCACCAGAAATTCTAGTTTGTGAACTGGGTAGTTTTTCTCACTCGCCGTCAGATTGCGACTCACATATTGTACACTACCGGCCGGGGGCCTTCAGGATATTTTTGGTGTAATACCGCTCCCAGCCCGTTCATGATGTACGGTTGCTCTGTGTCTGCATCGGTCAAAACAGTGAGGCTCTTCTACAGCCCGGTGAAGGCCTTCTCGCAGGCGGAAGTCCATTTGTCCACAAACGGCGTTCGCATGGTTGCGGCTTTTTGCCGAGGCTCCTCTGGGTATATCTTCAACAGATTGTTGAAGACTTTGGCCTTGCTGGAGTATCCCTCTACAAATCTTCGGTAGTAGCAGCAAAACCCCAGGAAGGATCGTTGCTCCATCACATTATCCATCTGGGCAGGTTCACCACTGCTTCGACCTTAGTGAAATCAGTATCCATTCCTTCTGTTGACACGATGTGGCCCAAATAGATGATCGAAGTGCGGCAGAAGTGACATTTGTCCAAGGACAACTTCAGGCTCTCCTTTCCCATCCAGGGCATTCAGAAGACGTTCTTCTTGCTCTCCTAACATTCTTCCAAACACAATGATATTGTCCAGATAGACAAGACATTCCCAGGGATTCATATCCTCAACGGTCTTTTCCATTAATCTCTGGAACATTGCAGGTGCACCACAAATGCCTTGGAGCATCTGGGTGAACTGGTAAAACCAGAGGGTGCAGACAAATGCTGTTTTCTCCTGGTCTTCGGGGCTCATGGGTACCTGGTAGAATGCAGACCTCAGGTTCAGCATGCTGAACCACTGACTGCCAGATAGGGCACTAAGGATCACTTCAATCCGCAACAGGGTGAATTGATCCGGGCCGTGCGGTGATTCAGGGTGCGGTAGTCTACACATAAGTGCATGGATCTGTTCTTTTTCCACACTACCAGAATAGGGGAGGCATAGGGGCTACAGGATTCAGTCATTATGCCTGCTGTCTCCATCTCCTTCAGGATGTCCCTCACATCCTCCATATCTCTGGGCGCTATGCGTCTGGAGCGCTCACGGAATGGAGTGGCATCATCTAGTTGGATCTTATGTTGAGCACTCTTGCTGCAGCCACATCCATCTCTCTGGTGGAGAATACCTCCTTGCGTTCAGCCAACTTGTCACTCAAACGCTTCTTCCAGGATGATTCACCGAAGTCAAATTGCAATCCAGGATGGGTTTCCTGGACTGGAGCCACATTTTTGTGAGCTAGAGATTCTACCAACACCACAGGGTAAATTTTTGTCCCAGCGCTTTACCGACATCAAACCGTATAGCATGAGGCGAGATGTTCTCAATGGTCACCTTGAACCGGCGAGAAAGTGAAGACTTCCCCTCCTTCATCTCTGGCACACCTTGAACGCTCTCTTGACGTCCTCTTCCGGCATGGTCTCTAGTGAAAATTACCAGTCAGCTTTGTCGTGGCCAGAGTAGTTAGGTACCGACCCAATGTGCCTCACTCACCCTGGGGAATATCTGTCAATCCTTTCTCAAGTTTAAAGAATTGTCCAAATCCTTCTTGGGCAGAGATCCTATAACACTCCTCTTTGAATATGGGCTAAAACCGTAGAGAGGATGGGGCTTCTTGCAGATAGGCCCAGATAAGGGCCCGCACCACATCCACGTTGATCCCCAATACGATGGGGGAACTTGGATGTGCCCGGAGCTCGGGACATACCAAGGCTTCCACTTCTTGGGGTGGGTTTTGTTGGTGTTGAGCTGTGGTATATTAAACCGCACTTGAATCATGCCATCAATGGTAGTCTTCGCTACTAAGACCCCACAATTTCATTTTCTCTGCCTACTGCATAGGCAGATGCTTTAACTGCAGATCGTAAAATGGCCGGCAGATGATGGTCACTTGAGACCCAGTATCCAGCAATGCAGAGGAGTAGATACCCTCTACTAGTACCCGTTCCAATCCCATTTGGCTGGGACAGCCCACCTGTTCTCCCTTCCCCCGAGGATTCTGGAACTCGTAGTCCCGCTTTAGGCTATGCGGAGCAAGTCCAAGATGGCCACCACTATTCCTGCAAAGTACTCTGGGAATTGTAGTCTCTTATGGGCTTTTAAAGCCATTCCAAGATGGCCACCACTCCAACTGCAACTGCACATGCGCGGCAGTCCGAAACGGCCGCCGCCACCTCTCCCCACTCATGCGGACTCCGTGGGCAAACCAGCAGTTCCCCCTCACCGGAGGTAAGGAGGGGGACTCTGCTACATATATAACAATCAATTACATGAACAATGCAAAGATCATCTCTAATGAAGGCAGGAGGGGAAAAATACTATTAGGCTCTGCTTCTTTCAAGGATTTTAGATTAAACATACATGATGTGATTTTAATTAACACCATACATTTTTGCAAATAAGAACAATTTTTTTTTGACCTTAAAGCATAATCTCAGATTACCATTTACACATGTGCTAGCAAACATTTTATTGTTTCTTATATCAGTTTTGCATTTGTTGCCATATTACTCTTCAATATGCTACAATCTATAAGGATTTTATCTAACACATGTAGCCTTTTTACAGTACATAAAAATACCGTTGAAAAATCAGATAGCCAGAGAGAGAGAGAATACAAATCTGTACATTCTTGCATTTCAATCTTGGTTTAATTGAAATGTGTAAAGATTTGTATTCCTAAGGTAGATAACTACAATTTTGGTAATTTACACATCTGAATTTAAAGTATATAAAAAAGCCCAACAGACACCTGCTTTAGAATTGTTTCCATGGCACCACTTTCCATCACCTATTTTTAATAGTTTACACAACAAGATCAAGGGTGTCCCAGCTGTTACTATTACAGTTGCTAGGCAACGTTTAAATCAGAGTTCAGGAAGACAAAGGATCATGCTTGAAAGATTTCTGAAGTATCTGTTTTTGCTATCTTAGATGATGCTGTTTTCACTCAATAAGTCATCATCATGTTATATTCCAACTACAGTATTAGTTACAAAGTTAATTATCCTAAATATGTTCTGACTACATCAAACTCACAGAATACATATTTGTATGATTACTGTATACACTATTGGAGAAATGTAGATTTAGCAAATTTAAAATCAATTGGCTTTTTAAAATGTTTTATTATGTGCCATGATCGCAAAATGTTTAAAAAGATTTTCAATGTGTACATATATGTAATGAATATTAGCACCTCAATTAAAAAATAATGCTGTTACAGTATATTGTCTCTCCCTTATTGAGGTAATTTATGTAGGACATGTGAATGAGAAGCAAGTGGTGCAAATTGCACTGCTTTTCATTGCAGAGTGCCCCTATTTAAGGAACAATACAATGTACAGAATTCTTTATACTAAATAATTATAATTGCATGTTAAAATGGTTTGGAAGCAAAGAGTGACACTGTGTGCTAATTTGTAAGTAATTTCACAGAATCGCTACCGCGGAAGCACTGTATGCTTCTGTAGGATATCATGGTGAAAAACATGGTTGCAAGCCTCTCTGAGACATGAGAATGTGCTCAAAAGTGATATTTTGAATTGCTGCACGGTAGAGGGTTTTTGTCACTTTGCTACCCACTGTAACTTATTTGTTATTAATGTGTGGCTGAAATCTATCTCAGCTTCAAATTGCAAAGTCAGTATAACCATCCTTACACTGATGAGACCCAAAATGTTGAACCACTTGTTGAAACAGTAGGTTTACTGCTATGCCCTTCTTTAACTTAGGCTGCGCTTAAAAGGTGTGTAATATGGCAGGCATAAATTTATGGGTGTCCATGTTAAAATGGATTTGAAGCAAAAGGTTACACTGTGTGCTTATTTGCATGTCATTTCCCAGAACCTCTAGCTGCAGTTATTGCACTATACTGTATGCTGGGGGATAATGGTGAAAAGCAGGGTTGCAGACCTGTCTGAGACATGTGAATGTGCTCACAAGTGATATTTTTATTTGATAAATAATTTGGGAGCTATTTGCTACTGTATATTCCCTTTTAATAAAGACTGCACTATTCTAGTTCATTTTGGCATGTTTTCTAATACTTGCCCTCATTTGTTTAATGTTTTACTGAAGAAGCTGATAGACAATTGAACAACATTACTGTAGTAGTTTGGCTTGATTTTACCAGCTCATTTATGATGGTAAAAGCCTAGGTAAATGTCTCCCATAATAGTGTCATTAACTTGTGCTTTATTTATTATCCCTACAATTATTTTCTATTGAACAAAATCTAAAAATCAGCCTAAGCATGTTCTCTGTTGTTTTATGTGGAGGAGTTACAATATAAAAGCTAATAGCATACTGCCATACATAATACTGTGCATGAGATTTTATATGCTGCAAATTTCCAGTAACAAATAGAAGTAACTTTTAAACAAAGTGTCCTATATATAACATTATGGCGGCGGGGGAGAAAACATTTGGGGCTTTTGTCTCAAACCCAGTGAGTGAAGGGGCCCGGGCACCCTGCAAGCCGACCAAGAAATAAAATCCCACTAGTCTAGTTGTTGAGTAGGGCAGAGAATCAGGCAGCTCATTTTAGTGATGTTACCAAAAGCCAGGATTGGAAGAGCCCTCCTCATGGGCACGAACAAGATAAAAAATATTAGCAACTTCATAGCATGGGAAAAGCATGTTCAGACACTGATAACTTGCTGTCTGTAAAGTTGTTTATACAGGTGGACAACCAAGGATGCAGCTAAAATTAAGTACTGTATTCACTGTGTCAATCATTATTATGTGTGAATGCGTGGTATTGTGCCCTGTGTGTGTTTAGTGTTTGTCCCTGTCCTAATATCTATTTATGTGAGTGTATCTAATACTCCACTAATTTCTTCCAATTAGTGACAACTATGCAACATAGACTCCCCTCCACACTCCAAGTCCATAGCCCCCCCTTCTCTAGGCCCATATCTCCACTAACACTCTCCAGGCCCATATATCCCCAAACCACACACACGAGGTACATTCCAACCACCCTCTCCTGAGCAAAATCTCATTCCATTCTCCAGTCCCATATATCCCCAACCCCCCATATCCAGGGCCAAATCTCACCATACCCCCCTACAGGACTATATCTCCCTAACCCTCTTCTCCAGACCCATACTGTATCTACTCCCCTCTATAGGCCCATATCTCCACACACCTCTTTAGGCCCATATCTCCTCCCTTTCTCCAGGCCAATATCATGCCCCCCCCTCCAGGCCTATATCATGCCCCCCTCTCCTGGTCCATATCATACCTCCCTCACCAGGCCCATGTCAGGCCCTCCTTCTCCAAGTCCATATCATGCCTCCCCTCTCCAGGCCCATACCATGCCCCCCACCCTCCAGGCCCATATCACCCTCCCCCTCCACGCCAATAACATAACCCCATCTTCAGGCTCATATCAACCCTCCCCACTGGAAGCCCATATCCCCTCTACAGGCCCATATCCACCCTCTCCCAGGCCCATACTTAGTGTGCAGAGACGGGGAAGGGTAAAGGTATGAGGGTTCTACACATTTTATATTTCCTGGAATCCAACATTTATGTTGTCAGCCCTGGCTATAACTAATTGTATGACAAATAACCCTGCTTCTTTTTAAGTGATTGTTCTGTTTCTTATAAAATACTGTGAATAAGTGCTTTATAATTTTATGTAGAAATAAAATGAATTTTAAAACATAATTTTGTTTTCTGCCTCATTAAGGTTCCCTTGATAAATTACACCATTGCTTTAGAGTGTGAACATTTTATCAGCATGTAATTTGATTTTAAAACATAACTAAAATGGACAAAACTTGTCCGAATCCAATCAATGGATTTCCTCCGCTGGTTTGACCTAAATTCGATCCATACACCAAAATCCGTCTGCCGATGGAGTACCAAAACATTTGTGCTGACACGTTGGAATCCACTATTAGATCCAATCTGATCGATTTTGGAGGAGGAGGATTTCAATTTAGTAGTATCTGCAGTTGTATATACAGCATACAGTATCCCCTTAAACCTCCCTCCAAATAATTTGGATCCGACACCAGTACACCATTCCAGTCACTAGGTGTTTTAGGCTTGTTAACTTAATATCATTCTCATAGAAATCTTATTAGAAAGTGTGGGGTGTGACTCATTTAAAATGAAATGAAACAACTGAGATGCAATAGAAGTGTAGACTTTCAGCTTTAATTCAAGAGGTTGAACAAAAATATTGTATGAAACGTTTAGGAATTGCAACCATTTTCATACACAGTCCCCTTATTTCAGGGGCTCAAATGTAATTGGACAAATTAACACAATCATAAATAAAATGTTCATTTTTAATACTTTGTCGAGAATCCTTTGCAGGCAATGACTGCTTGAAATCTGGAACGCATGGACATCACCAAACGCTGGGTTTCCTCTTTTGTGATGCTTTGCCGGGGCTTTACTGCAGCTGTCTTCAGTTGTTGTTTGTTTGTGGGTCTTTCTGCCTTAATTTTTGTCTTCAGCAAGTGAAATGCATGCTCGGTCGGGTTGAGATCAAGTGATTGACTCGGCCATTGCAGAATATTCCACTTCGTTGTCTTAAAAACTCCTGGGTTGCTTTCGCAGTATGTTTTGAGTCATTGTCCAATCAACTTCACTGAATTTGGCTGCATCTGAGCAGACAATATGTCCCTATACACTTCAGAATTCATCCGGCTGCTTCTGTCTTCTGTCACATATCAATAAACACTAGTGACCCAGTGCCATTGGAAGCCATGCATGCCCATGCCATCACACTGCCTCCACCATGTTTTACAGATCATGTGGTATGCTTCGGATCATGAGCTGTTCCAAGTCTTCTCCATACTTTTTTCTTCCCATCATTCTGGTACAGGTTGATCTTAGTTTCATCTGTCCAAAGAATGCTGTTCCAGAACTGGGCTCGCTTTTTAGATATTGTTTGGCAAAGTCTAATCTGGCCTTTCTATTCTTGAGGCTTATGAATGGTTTGCACCTTGTGGTGAACCCTCTGTATTTGCTCTTGTGAAGTCTTCTCTTTATGGTAGACTTGGATAATGATATGCCTACCTCCTGGAGAGTGTTCTTCACTTGGCTGGATGTTGTGGAGGGGTTTTTCTTTACCATGGAAAGGATCCTATGATCATCCACCACTGTTGTCTTGCATGGACGTCCAGGCCTTTCTGTGTTGCAGAGCTCACCAGTGCGTTCTTTTTTACTCACTTATATTGATGGGACACTGCTATGAAGCTTCTCTCCCCTTTTCCAGCTAAAAGGGTTGGATGCTACACACAGGCACTGGACTGCTGCAGATCATAGCTGTTTACTCTACTTAAGAGTTTCATATTTGTTCATATCGTCTCGCGGGAGGAACTTCCAAATAAATTCTGGAGCCAGTATTGGAGTCCGTAGAAGGATTATCAAGATACCAATCCCTGTGTGTGCTCACACGTGGCCGTGTGAGTAATAGTTTTTTATCATTATTTCCATTTCCCATTACCACTGTCTACTAATGTCTTAAAGTGTCTTTGTTTGAAAGACTCTTTTATGTACAGAGGAGAAAGATACCTCCCCAAACATTACACTCACACTTGCCCGTGTGAGTGATTGCAGCCTTTTCTGCTTTTTACATACCATTGAAGTAAAGGTTTTGTTATTAACATTTACAATATCCCTTAACATTCATTTATTCCGAGGGGGATACCGCATTAAAGAGCTACAAGTGGAACAACACGGACCGAGAGAGAAGGAACACCATATTAGAAGAACAAAGAAGACCAAAAGAAACCTTGATGCGACAGCATTTGCACAAGGCCGTGTAAGTGTTTATGTTATTATACTCTTCACTATCCCTACGTTAATTGAATTAAGGATTAACATACCTGAACCCAATTATCTTACATTTGTTACCCCGATTTTTCCCTCAACCAGTGCTCCTCCTTGTATTTTTGCACCGCTAAGGATCCTGGATAGATCCTTTTGGGGTCTGAGTCACAGGAAGAGACAACGAAGCAGAGGGGAACCTTATGAATTTAATAAGGTTGTAATTTCATATTTTGATTTCCCATTTATCATAATTAGTGGTAGCGCCCGGGCATTTCTTTCTACTTCTGATATTGTATGTGGCCCAGGATTTATATCCTCCCGTAAAACTCAAATTAATTTGGGATAATTTGCCTGGCATAGAGACTTGTAGTCCCTAGTTAGGGAAACTCCTAGATACTTAATAGCATGTGGCTGCCACTTGAAATTGAAGTTAATGGATATCAGCTTCTCCTGATCCTTTGGGATGCTTATGTTTAGTGCCTCTGATATATCATTATTAATTTTGAAGCGTGACATTCGATGAAAGGAACCTAGCAAGCTAAATAGATTGGATAAGGAGGTGAGGTGCTTTGACCATCTCAGAAATACGTCATCTGCATTTAGGGCAATCTTATGAGTTTGTTCCTTAAATTGGAGCCATGAAATGTCCGTCCTATTCCGAATTTTTGCGGCCAGGGGCTCCATGCACATAGCGAATAGCAGAGGTGAAAGCGGGCATCACTGCCTCGTGCCGCTCTTTATTTTAAAGAGGTATGCCGGGAATACCTGAAGAACCACCTTTGCCGCCGGATTATTGTATAGTGCTGCAATAGCTTGTGTAATTCTATTCCCTAATCCAAATGCTCAGAGCATGGCGTTAAGATATATCCAATCTATTCTATCGAATGCTTTTTCGCGTCAAGGCTTAAGACCATAGAAGGAATCTATTTAATGCTTGTCAACACAATTAAGTCTGTGATGCGTCTAATGTTATCTGCTGCTGCTTACCGTCCTGTTATGAAGCCAACCTGATCTGTGTGAACCAATCTGGGCAAAATCCTGCCTAATCTATTAGCCAGTAATTTTTAATACATTTTGATGTCCGATTAATGAGGGAGATTGGTCGGTAACTCCTTCAATTATTCGGCTCTTTACCCTTCTTATGGATCAGGGATATTGATGCCAGGAGCATTTGTTCTGAGGAGGCCCTGTCTAATATTGTGTTATATATGCAGCGTAGTTGTGAGGCTAGAAGGTCAATAAACTTTTTATAATATAGATTGAGAAACCATCTGGTCCTGGAGCTTTTGATGGGTTCAGTTCCTTGATTGCTTGGATGACATCTTCTAGTGTGAACTCCCCTGCCTGTGATTCCCTCTCCTCCTCCCCAAGTCTCGGCAAGTCCTTTTCTGACAAAAAAATCTTCTAAGGTCATGCTTGTTTTGGTGTTGTGGGTAACTTTTTCCCCATCATATAGCTCTTCGTAGAATTTTTTTAATTTGTCAACTATTAGAATGGGATTCGAGGTTAAGCCTCCCCCTTTACAACGGATATTTTGGATATTAACATTTTGTTGTCTATTTCTGGGTTTTGTTGCCAATAAAAAGATTTAAAGAGGTATGGCTTGTTCACTTTTCGTAAAATTTCCTCTTGGACCACTGTCAATTTAACTCAATTTTGGTGTTTTTTAATTTCTCAAGGGATTCAGGTTTCCCTCCCTTTTTATATTCCGTGGAGAGGTCTGATAATTTTGTTAGCAATTCCTGATTTTTTTTTAACTCTTTTTTTTTTTCTCCCAGCTGCAATGCTGATGTGGGAACCCCTAAGGGTCGCTTTGTGAGGCTCCCATAGTATCGTCTGAGAATTTACACTTCCCTTACTAAGTTTAAAGAATTTATCTATGTTTTTGTTGACTTTTAGCAACACCTCCAGGATCTTTAAACGTGCTTAGTTTAGCTTCCAATTTGATCCCAGCCTATCCATGTCCAGACTGGTGCACCTGGGCTCTATTGGTGCATGATCAGACCATGAAATATTGTGGATCCTGGCCTCTGCAACTGTTGAAACCAATCTGCTAGAAACAATGAAGTAATCTATTCTACTATAACTCAGGTTGGAGAAAAAGTATATTCCTTATCCACTGGGTGGAGATCTTGCCATATATCTGTCAGATGAGACTCTGTAAGGCCCTTTGCAGTGCAAGGCTCTCTTCTTTTCTTATGTATTTAGGCTGACTGGACTTGTCAAATTCTGGGTTCAGCAGAGTATTAAAATCTCCTGCTAGAAATATGTGGCCTTCATTATTTTATGTAGTTCAGCAAAGAAAATTAAGGGAAGAAGAGGGGGTTATATGTTATATTCACTAGGGGCTTTGCACTGTTTTTCACTTTTTTCATTTTAAATGCAAATGTTGCACTATTACTGCTATTATAAAATTGTTCTTTAATTTTTCACATATCCATTGATTCTGTGCTCCCCATTGCCAAGTTGATTATTCTGATGTGAAACTCAAACATATAGTTACATAGTTACATAGTAGATGAGGTTGAAAAAAGACATACAGTTATGTGAAAAAGAAAGTACACCATCTTTGATTTCTATGGTTTTACATATCAGGACATAATAACAATCATCTGTTCCTTAGCAGGTCTAAAAAAATAGGTAATACAACATCAGATGAACAACAACACATGACATATTTCACAATGTCATGATATATTTAACAAAAATAAAGCCAAAATGGAGAAGCCTTGTGTGTAAAACTAAGTACACCCTTACTGCTTCCATAGGAATTAAGATGCTAAGTAGCAGTCAGGTGCTGCTAATCAAATGTCCTTGATTAATTGATCATCAGCAAGTGTGACCACCTCTATAAAAGGCGACGTTTTAGCAGTTTGCTGGTCTGGAGCATTCAGGTGTGTGTTAACACAATGCCAAGGAGGAAAGACATCAGCATTGATCTTAGAGAACCATATAGCAGGGCGCAAAAGAAGAAAAAAACACACTATTAGTATAAACTTAAAATGATTAATATTTATAATAATCATAGGATAAAAATAATACACTTACATAATAAAACAGGATCACAATAAATCCAACCATCTATAGGTAGGCTTGGGGTAGGTGGTGTAATCAGGCATAAACTGACACAGTGGCAAGATGAAAAAAAGCCTCAATGTCCAGTACAATCAGATCTCCCGGCTCAGGAAACAACCTTGCACGCAGCACTTAAAGAAATCCACAAGAAGGAACATCAATAGCTGCCCTGAGAAACGCTGTAACGCTTACTCTGTGCTGCGTGTGACGTCACCTCAACATGTTTCACGTCATACGATGCTTCGTCAGGAGGTATGATTGACAGTGTAGACGTCCAGTTAAAGTAGAGACAGATCAGCCAATAGGATTTGCTCATTCTCCCAATAACATTATAGGCTACCCAGCCAATTCAATCAGTGCCAAAACATTTAACACATGAACGACCTCAGACAATACACTCATGGAAATGAGACATAACACTACCAGGTTATGTTCCTAAAGAACATCTAAACATTAAATTAACAAAAACGAAGGGAAGAATAACATGGACATTAAAATGACAAACAAAGGATAAGAAGTGATATCTAATCTATTAACACATGACTAATTACATATATCTAATCTATTAACACATGACTAATCACATATATACATACACACATAACCATCATAAAGCTGGAACAGAAAACATTTCAACATAGTTGAATAGTGAATAATGAATAATGGATGGGCTAACATAAAAAATTAAAGATGAAACATATAATATAGAAAAAGGTGAATGGTGAATAATGATTAATTAACAACATAAACATTAACCAACTGCAACCTGGGATAAAAAATGCAAAATACAAAATATGAAATACAATGGAGTAATGAATAACTGACAATAATATACAACATGAAACATGGGATAAAGTATAGAAAAAAGTAACTTAAAGGCATACATAAAATACTAGGGGTATAATACTGCTGAAAAAACACCTGGACATTATAATGACAAAGACAAAAAATATGGGGTAATATCTAATCAAATGACACATAACTAATTCCATATATACAAACATATTACATAGCCATCATAAGGATGGAACATAAAACATTACAGTCATAGGTGAAAAATTAATAATATTCAATAAACAACATAAGCATCTGCAGCATAGGGTAAAAATAAGGTAAAAATCTTTTTACACATAATAATGAAAATGAAACTCAAATAACATAAATTACTTAAGGAATGGAGCCAATTCAATTAATTCATTGAGACTGCCTGGTGACTTGGTCCCTAATGTGTTTATCCAGTATTATTCCCTCTGTAACAAATTATTATCTCTGTCCCCCCTCCTTGGATCTCTCGGAACCACTTCTATACCTCTAAATTTAAGACCAATTGTAAGGCCCTGATGATGAGTTAAGAAATGTTGGGATAAATTATGAATTTTCTTTCCTTTAGTTAGGTTAGATTCAGCATTTTTTATCCCATTAACATGTTCCCCATTATTTTATTTATTTTAAGAGGCCTAATGGTCTTCCCTACATATCTGAGAAGACAAGGACAAGTGATAACGTATATCACAAAGGAAGTTAAACAACTTATGAATTGTTTAATGGGATGTTCAATTTGATGTTTATCACATATCTTTTTATCCCGTGATAAAAATGGACACACAACACATTTCCCACATGGGTAATTCCCCAGGGGTTTGTGTAGAAAGTTATTTGAAGGAATTTTGGGTGTATCTTTTTTCAGTACACTAAGGGCCAATACATTCTTTAAGTTAGTGACCTTCTTGAAAGCCACTTTTGGCTTATCACCTAGTATACCCTTTAAGATAGGATTCATCTCTAAAATATTCCAGTATTTCTGGATAATTCTCTTGATGTTACTCTCCTTATTACAGAAGGTAGTCACAAAAAGTTGTGTACTTGTATACCCATCATCCTTAGTGTTTTTATTTATAGGGCGTTGTGACTTAGGAACCAATAAAGATTCCCTCGGATAATCCCTACTTCTTTGACTGGATTTTTCAATTAAAGCTGGGTGATACCCTTTCCCCCAAAACCTGTCGCTCAAAACTTTGGTTTGTTCATCAAAATCTCCTATTCACGAACAGTTTTTGCGAACCCGTAGCATTTGTCCATAAGAGATATTATTAAGCCACTGTCGTGAGTGGTTATTTGTAGAGTCCAGATAAGAGTTAAGATCAACCCGTTTAAAGAATGTCTTGCTGACAATACATCTGTCAACTATCTTAAGGTTGAGATCTAAAAAGTTAATCTCCACTGGATTATTCTCTCCAGATAACACAATATTTTAGTGTTATTATTCAAGTAATCAATAAACTTAATCAGATCATGTGGCGTCCCTGTCCAAATCATCAATATATCGTCAATATATCTCTTGTAGTATAGAAGGTATTGACTAAATTCACTATGGTTCCATATGAATTCCTGTTCTCACAAACCCATAAAAAGTCCCGCATAATTAGGAGCAAAGCGGGTCCCCTATGCGCCTTTTGGATGATAAATAATCTTACCAAAGGGTGCAAGTGTTGTTTCCTGAGCCGGGAGATCTGATTATACTGGACATTGAGGCTTTTTTTCATCTTGCCACTGTGTCAGTTTATGCCTGATTACACCACCTACCCCAAGCCTACCTACAGATGGTTGGATTTATTGTGATATGTATATAACCTATTGAGATACCGCTCACCACAGTCTAAAATATTATGTAAATAGCTATTCAATTTCAGCTGGTGCAAGGGGATAGTAATGACAAACAAGACTCAGAAGGGAAACAAGAAATGCTTCCCCAGAAGATCCCCATTCACTGCACAGCAAAAGCCAAAACAGTATATTAGATCCGGGTACAAATACCCACTAGCAATATAGTAAAGTCGGCGGCATGGGGTACCATTAAGTAACCGCTCCCAACACTGTGGGAGGACAGTTACCACTATTCTAATTAAAAATAATAAACACTTTATTCAAGAATCATATATTCGACGCAGTAACACTAACTCTAATTATCATAAAAAAAATTAAAACACTTAACAGGTGAGTGAGGTTCAGGGATATCTGTGAATAATTCCAGTATAATATTATTAATCCCTTAACCAAATGTCCTGAACATAGTAATAATTATCTTAAATCAAATCCAAATAGATAGCAGATAGTATTGTAAACAGCTAAAGGTGCAGCGCTGTGCAGCACATATAACCATATATGAATAGTTGTATCTGTTGTGAAGCTTCTCGTAATAGATTTGATGCACACACCACAGGGTTAACAGAGGAGGTATTATTATCTCAGGGTGGAGTACTCGTGCATGTAACACAAAATAAGTAGCCGTTGCGTGCCCTCTCTCAATAGGAAGCAATCATCAAGAATGCTAACAAATGCACCATAGTAGAGCAACTGAAATGCAACGCAGTATGCCTGATACCTCCCTCTCCAGTGCTCAACCGTGTCCCCCAATATATCCGGGTACACACAAGGCGTATCAGGGTGTATACCATACGCTAGGGGCTAAATACCTGTTCGACAGACATACAACCAATACCCCGCTGTAACCCGGCTCTAGCAACCCCATCAGAGATGAACAGGAACGATCTCACCCATACTCCTCCTACACGACGTCAACGCGATGACGTCATGTCCGACGTACGTTTCGCGCATAAGGGGCTGGCGCTTTCTCAAGGTGGGAGGTGATAGAGAGAGCTGCACTGCCCTCTTTTATATCCACAGGTCTGGCGATTTTTAAAGAGTCCCCTACCATACACCAATGATGTGGTTTGCAGCCTGTAAGGAATCGGCGTTCTCCACGCTCCCCATACAAGCACCCCCTTCCCGCAGGGAGTCCCTGGACACACAAAGCAAACCTGCCTTACCGGCCTCCACGGCTCCTCGCCCCTGCCACCGTTGCGGGATTACTCCCCTCGGCAATTCCTCTGCTCAGCGCCGGGTGCGCCCACGCCCTCCTGCGCGCACACCTGCATGCACACCTGCACGCACACCTGCACCATCCACTGGCTCGGTTCACGCGCGTACACGAGTTATGGAGCACGCTCAGTCTGCACACTCTTCTTCCCGTCCCCCGGACCTCAGGCTCCGCCCCCGCACACTGCACGGGCATACTCAGGTTACCAACAAGACTCACCTGGCCTGTTATGCCTGCACCAATCTGCAGTGTCTACCTGTAGCTCTTCCTGTCCCACCTTCGTTCCTAATTGGACCTTCCTGCTTTATCTAGCTCCTGTCTGCTCTCAGTCTTTGCTCGACATAGTCTCTGTTGGAAGTACTTCTGGATTCTCTCAGTGTTTTCACAGGTTCTGACGCGGCTTGTATGACTACCCCCTCTGGCTCTCGGCACTCCTTGGACAATGCTCACTCTGGTAACCCCTTGAACACGGCTTGGACAATGACCTATCTCCACTCTCCACTCCCTGACTTCGGCGAGGCATCCTTCACTCTATCTCTACAACCGGTACCGGCAAGTATTGTCTACCTTACTACACCTGGCCTGGCAACGCTTCATACCACACTCCGGACACGCTCCCTTTGCTGCGGGTGCATGTATTACCACTTCCCCCTTCAGCTCAGGGGACGGGTCTGGTCTGCGGGCAGCACCAGCGTAACACCAAGGCGTCGAGCGTTCTCTATGTAAAGAAGGTTCTTGTGGACCGTGAGAATAGTAAAGTGAATGTCCTTTGAAGGATCTCTCTTCAGTGCCAAAGCCCTTCCACTGCACCAAGAACTGGAGCTGACCCCTGGATAGGCGAGAATCCAAAAGAGAGTGAACTTCGTATTCCTCGTTATTTTGTACAGTAATAGGATCCGGTTTACGAGTCTGATCCGGAAAGAAGTGACTGGAGATGAATGGTTTTAAGAGGGACACATGAAAGACATTGGGAATCTTCATACTGGGTGGTAGTAGGAGCCGGAATGCAACAGGATTGATTTGTTCACAAATAGGGAAGGGTCCCAGGAACTTAGGTGCCAGTTTAGGAGATGGTACCTTGAGGTGGATATTCCTAGAGAAGAGCCATATCAAATCCCCTGGTTTGTAACTGGGCGCCGAACGACGATAACGATCAGCCTGTAGTTTCGATCTGCGGGTTGAGAAGGGTAGACTGAATCCTGGACCATGCGGTTATGAGGGAAGAAATGCGTTCATCTACGGCTGGGACTCCAGAAGGAATGTTGGGGATGGGAAGACAGGGAGGGTGGAACCCATAATTTATAAGAAGGGTGACTCCCGGGTGGACTCGTTTTTTGCAGAATTGACGGCATACTCTGCCCAAGAGAGGAGTTGAGCCCAATCATACTGGAAATCGGATATAAAACATCTCAGGTACTTCTCCAGGGATTGATTGATTCTCTCCATTTGTCCATTGGACTGAGGATGATAGGCGGAAGAGAAAGAAGAAGAGATGCCCAATCTCTTCGTGAAAGCTCTCCAAAATTTGGATACGAACTGAGAACCTCTGTCAGAAACAATGGACGAAGGGATCCCATGAATCCGGAAAATCTGCTCCGTAAAGATATCAGCAAGGGCGGGGGAGGTGGGTAATCCTTTAAGTGGAATGAAATGGGACATCTTCGAGAACCTGTCCACGACCACCAAGATAGTGTTCATTCCTCTGGACTTGGGCAACTCCACGATGAAGTCCATAGAAATGTGGGACAAGAGGCGGTCGGGAACTGGAAGGGGTAACAGAAAACCCTGAGGCTTTTGACGGAGAGTCTTGCTTTGAGCGCACATGGGGCAGGCGCGGGTAAACTCCAGAATATCTTGAGACATCCTTGGCCACCAGAAATTCCGACGAATGAGATCAGTAGTCTTCTTAAAACCTGGATGACCTGCAGATTTAGAGGAGTGACCCCAAGACAGGACAACTGGAACAAATTTGGATGGTACAAAGAGTTTGTTGTTGGGAACGACCAAGTCCTTGGGTATGCGTCTCTGGGAGTGCAAAATCTTGTCAAGATTCTTGAACGTAGACGTGGCGAGAATCCTCTCATGTGGAAGGATAGTCTCCAACGACTCCTTTGGCCTCTCTTCAGAAGAATGTATTCGGGAGAGTGCATCTGCCTTTACGTTCTTGGTCCCGGGGTGAAAATCGAATCGAGAAAAAAGCAGAGCCCAACGAGCCTGTCGTGGACCAAGGCGTCGAGCATTCTCTATGTAAAGAAGGTTCTTGTGGTCCGTGAAAAAAGTAAACAGCTCTTTTGACCCCTCCAGCAGGGGTCTCCACTCTTGAAGAGCCATCTTCACGGCCAGAAGTTCCCTGTTACCCACGTCATAATTCCTCTCGGCAGACGACAATTTCTTGGAAAAATATGCACAGGGATGTAACTTATCTTGGGGCGTGGGTCTCTGTGAAAGAACGGCACCAGCGCCGCAATCAGAAGCGTCGACCTCCAGGACGAAGGGAAGTTCGATGTTGGGATGACGGAGAATAGGTGCGGATATAAAGGCTTCCTTGAGTGTCTCGAAGGCGGAGATGGCCTCGGGTGACCAAGCAGAAGGATCAGCTCCTTTTTTGGTGAGCGCAGTGAGGGGTGCCACAATGGTGGAAAAACTCCTTATAAACTTACGATAGTAATTAGCGAACCCTAAAAAACGTTGTATGGCCTTGAGAGAATTGGGTCTTGGCCATTAAGTGACTGCTTGAAGTTTACCGGAGTCCATCATAAAGCCCTCATCGGAAATGATATACCCCAGGAATGGAGTAGAGGTCGTATGAAAGGTGCACTTCTCCAGTTTGGCGTACAAATGGTGTTCACGGAGATGGGAAATGACGTAGGAGGTGTGGCGTATATGGTCCTGGAGATCTTTGGAAAAAATCAGGATATCATCCAAGTATGGTATGCAGGCTTATGACGCCTTTGGCCAAAGGGTTAACTAAATAACCAATCATTATTATTGAAGTATTTTACTTTATATGTTTTGTCAATTGGATGCAGCATTGGGCACCCCCTGTCTCTTATCATCCAAGTATACAATAACAAAAATATTGAGTACCTTACGAAAGACGTCGTTGATGAAATCCTGGAAGACAGCGGGAGCATTACATAAGCCGAGAGGCATTACCAGATATTCGTAGTGTCCACTACGCGTGTTGAAGGCCGTCTTCCATTCATCCCCCTTCCTGATGCGCACCAGGTTATAGGCATCACGCAGATCCAACTTGGAAAAAATCTTGGCCCCCTGTAATTTATCGAACAGTTCGGTAATAAGGGGAAGGGGGTAACGATTTTTAATAGTTATGTGGTTTAAACCCTTGTAGTCGATGCAAGGCCTCAATGACCCGTCCTTTTTCTTGACGAAGAAAAACCCAGCCCCTGCTGGGGAATTGGAGTGACGAATAAAGCCTTTCTTGAGATTCTCCTGGATATATTCATCCATAGCGTGAGATTCTGGTAACGACAAGGGGTAGGTCTTGGACTTGGGTAGGGAGTAACCAGGAACCAGATCGATTGGACAATCGTAAGTCCTGTGTGGCGGCAAGAGTTCTGACTGTACCTTATTGAAAACGTCCCGGAATTGATGGTAAACGGAAGGTAGAATAACTTCGGGAACAGAGGTATTGGCCAGCAGTTGATGAGTCTCGTCTGACCTCGACCTCCAGGAAATGGGAGCGGAGGCAGTCCAGTCAATGAGAGGATTGTTAAGCTGTAGCCAAGGAAGACCAAGGGTGATGGGTATCCCAGGAGCGTGAATGGCATCGAGAACTAAGGTCTCCTTGTGCAGATGTGAAGACAGAAGCAAGGGAGCCGTCTCTAAGGAGATGTGGGCCGGGGTAAGAAGACGTCCATCGATACCGACGAGTGCGATGGGAACCTTCTTTCTCACTAGTGGTATACGGTTTACCCTGGCGAATTCAAGATCCACGAAGTTTCCTCCAGCTCCTGAGTCAATGAAAGCGGCGGTAGAAGTCTTGAACTTATCGCCTGAAAGGAAGACTGGAAATGTAAGTTTCTTAGGGAGTTCATTTTTTTGAAGGGGACGTGGAGACATTACACCCAGAGAGAGCCCCTCTGTACTCACTGGGTGTTCCCGTTTCCTGTTTCCCGGACACAGTGGACACTCCCGAACCAGATGTTCCATGTATCCGCAGTAGAAACACAATCCCCCGGCGTGGCGGAACTGCCGTATCGGTGTGCGGATGCGTTGTACCCCCAATTGCATTCGCTCTGGCAACTCCAGTGCAGGACGAAGAGGTGTGGTAGTACTTGGGGGAGCAGGAGTGCTGCTGAGAGTACTGGGGAATGGAACTTGAAAGTTATGGAAGCGAGTGCGCTGACGCTCTGAGCGGCGTACCTGGATGCGTTGATCCACTCGGACGGCCAAATCAATCAGGACCTCCAGTTGATCCGGCCTGGATTGGCGAGAGGGTTCGTCCTTGATGGGATCTGCCAGGCCTTGCCAGAATACAGAGACGAGAGCCTCTTGTCCCCAGTTAGTCTCGGCTGCTAGAGTCCGGAATTCCACAGCATACTGTGTCACCATCCGCCGTCCCTGAGTGATCTGAAGGAGAGAAACAGATGCCATCTCCCGACGAGCGGGGGAATCGAATACCCATTGAAACTCGGCTTTAAATGCCGGGTAATCTTGGGTATGGTCAGAACGTCGCTCCCAAACCGGGGAAGCCCAAGCCAGGGTGCTGCCAGTGAGGAGGTTATAAATGTAGGCTACCTTCTTGCGATCAATATTGTAGAGATGGGGGGCCATTTCAAACTGCACCTCACACTGGTTTAGGAAACCCCTACAATCTTGCGGTTCACCTGCATAAGGCTTGGGGGGAGGAATCCTTACATCTGAGCTGCTAACTGCGCTTGTGGAGTGGGGGCTTACATCTGGCGGGGTCGCGGTCGGTACCCTGTCTGAGAGTACTGCGACCTGGCGTGTAAGTGCCACAATTTGATCCGCCATGGCCTGGATTTGCTGCAGCAGATTAGAGAGAAACTGCTGTAGTTCGGTCTGGTCTGCGTCTTGTGGGCTCGACATAATGTTACGCCGGTGCTGCCCGCAGACCAGACCCGTCCCCTGAGCTGAAGGGGGAAGTGGTAAAACATGGACCCGCAGCAAAGGGAGCGTGTCCGGAGTGTGGTATGAAGCGTTGCCAGGCCAGGTGTAGTAAGGTAGACAATACTTGCCGGTACCGGTTGTAGAGATAGAGTGATGAATGCCTTGCCGAAGTCAGGGAGTGGAGAGTGGAGATAGGTCATAGTCCAAGCCGTGTTCAAGGGGTTACCAGAGTGAGCGTTGTCCAAGGGGTGCCGAGATCGAGAGCCAGAGGGGGTAGTCATACAAGCCACGTCAGAACCTGTGAAAACACTGAGAGAATCCAGAAGTACTTCCATACAGAGACTATGTCGAGCGACGAGTGATGGGAAGCACAGGCATAATAAAGCTGGGCAGGACAATGGGAAAAGGGGGCAAGCCTGGAGGACTGCGAGGAGTCTTCCCTGATAGGAGGGAGGTGTTACAGCCCAGCTGAGTGTAATCCTTGATTTGCATGGAACTGTGTGATGCTTGGGGGCGACGCCTCACTGCAGAAGCAGTGGTTAAAAGTGCTCTGTTAGGCGTGTGCTCTGTAAGCTGGGAATGCATGCACATAACGTCTGGGGCTGGCGTGCGTGTAGGTGTGCGTGCAGGAGGGCGTGGGCGCCTGGCGCTGAGCAGAGGAATCGCCGAGGGGTGTGATCCCGCGACGGCAGCAGGGGCAAGGAGCCATGGAGGCCGGTAAGGCAGGATTGTTTTGTGTGTCCAGGGGCTCCCTGCGGAGAGGGAGTGCTCTGTGTGGGAAGCGAGGAGAACGCCGATTCCTGACACTTGGTCCACGACAGGCTCGTTGGGCTCTTTTTTTTCTCGATTCGATTTTCACCTTTCCTATATCCCCGGGACCAAGAACGTAAAGGCAGATGCACTCTCCCATATACATTCTTCTGAAGAGAGGCCAGAGGAATCTTTGGAGACTATCCTTCCGCATGAGAGGATTCTCGCCACGTCTTCTTTCAAGAATCTTGACAAGATTTTGCACTCCCAGAGACGCATTCCCAAGAACTTGGTCGTTCCCGACAACAAACTCTTTGTACCTTCCAAATTTGTTCCAGAGGTCCTGTCTTGGGGTCACTCCTCTAAATCTGCAGGTCATCCAGGTTTTAAGAAGACTACTGATCTCATTCGTCGGAATTTCTGGTGGCCAAGGATGTCTCAAGATATTCTGGAGTTTACCCGCGCCTGCCCCATGTGCGCTCAAAGCAAGACTCTCCGTCAAAAGCCTCAGGGTTTTCTGTTACCCCTTCCAGTTCCCGACCGCCCCTGGTCCCACATTTCGATGGACTTCATCATGGAGTTGCCCAGGTCCAGAGGAATGAACACTATCTCGGTGGTCGTGGACAGGTTCTTGGAGATGTCCCATTTCATTCCACTTAAAGGATTACCCACCTCCCTCGCCCTTGCTGATATCTTTACAGAGCAGAATTTCCGGATTCATGGGATCCCTTCGTCCATTGTTTCTGACAGAGGTTCTCAGTTCGTATCCAAATTTTGGAGAGCTTTCACGAAGAGATTGGGCATCTCTTCTTTCTCTTCCGCCTATCATCCTCAGTCCAATGGACAAACGGAGAGAATCAATCAATCCCTGGAGAAGTACCTGAGATGTTTCATATCCGATTTCCAGGATGATTGGGCTCAACTCCTCTCTTGGGCAGAGTATGCCGTCAATTCTGCCAAAAACGAGTCCACCCGGGAGTCGCCCTTCTTTATAAATTATGGGTTCCACCCTCCCTGTCTTCCCATCCCCAACATCCCTTCTGGAGTACCAGCCGTAGATGAACGCATTTCTTCCCTCCAAACCGCATGGTCCAGGATTCAGTCTACCCTTCTCAACCCGCAGATCGAAACTACAGGCTGATCGTCATCGTCGTTCGGCGCCCAGTTACAAACCAGGGGATTTGGTATGGCTCTCCTCTAAGAATATCCACCTCAAGGTACCATCTCCTAAACTGGCACCTAAGTTCCTGGGTCCCTTCCCTATTTGTGAACAAATCAATCCCGTGGCATACCGGCTCCAACTACCACCCAGTATGAAGATTCCCAATGTCTTTCATGTGTCCCTCTTAAAACCATTTATCTCCAGTCACTTCTTTCCGGATCAGACTCGTAAACCGGATCCCATTACTGTACAAAATAATGAGGAATATGAAGTTCACTCTCTTTTGGATTCTCGCCTATCCAGGGGTCAGCTCCAGTTCTTGGTGCAGTGGAAGGGCTTTGGCCCTGAAGAGAGATCCTGGGTACCTTAAAAGGACATTCATGCCCCGGCACTTCTTAAGTCCTTCAGGAAAAAGTTTCCAGAGAAACCGTTCTTGGATCGTCCTGAGGCCGTTCCTGAAGAGGGGGGTACTGTCAGGAATCGGCGTTCTCCACGCTCCCCACACAAAGCACCCCCTTCCCGCAGGGAGTCCCTGGACACACAAAACAAACGTGCCTTACCGGCCTCCACGGCTCCTCGCCCCTGCCGCCGTCGCGGGATCACTCCCCTCGGCGATTCCTCTGCTCAACGCCGGGCGCGCCCACGCCCTCCTGCGCGCACACCTGCACGCACACCTGCACCATCCACTGGCTCGGTTCACGCGCGTACACGAGTTATGGAGCACGCTCCGTCTGCACACTCTTCTTCCCGTCCCCCGGACCTCAGGCTCCGCCCCCGCACACTGCACGGGCATACTCAGGTTACCAACAAGACTCACCTGGCCTGTTATGCCTGCACCAATCTGCAGTGTCTCCCTGTAGCTCTTCCTGTTCCGCCTCCGTTCCTAATTGGACCTTCCTGCTTTATCTAGCTCCTGTCTGCTCTCAGTCTTTGCTCGACATAGTCTCTGTATGGAAGTACTTCTGGATTCTCTCAGTGTTTTCACAGGTTTTGACGTGGCTTGTTCGACTACCCCCTCTGGCTCTCGATCTCGGCACTCCTTGGACAACGCTCACTCTGGTAACCCCTTGAACATGGCTTGGACAACAACCTATCTCCACTCTCCACTCCCTGACTTCGGCGAGGCATCCTTCACTCTATCTCTACAACCGGTACCGGCAAGTATTGTCTACCTTACTACACCTGGCCTGGCAACGCTTCATACCACACTCCGGACACGCTCCCTTTGCTGCGGGTGCATGTATTACCACTTCCCCCTTCAGCTCAGGGGACGGGTCTGGTCTGCGGGCAGCACCGGCGTAACACAGCCCAAACGCTGCCGTCTGGTTCTTCCACTAGCGATCCCCACAAGCGGCCGCTGGGGTCCTCGCACGCCGGACTCTGGTCGGCGTCTGACGTCACTTTCCGAGTAGAACTAAATTTCTCCTCCTCACCTCTTCCACTCAATGCGTTTCGCAAGGTAAACTCTTGCTTCGTCAAGACACGTTGAGTGGAAGAGGTGAGGAGGAGACATTTAGTTCTACCCACACCGAGCAGCTTGTTGCTGCAACAAGATACCTTTATATGCTCTGAGTGGCTGTGCCAATTGTGAGTATGCCCTCAGGGGGGCTTTTATATTTGTACTTTTCATTAAAACTGTTTTTAACTTACTACACTGTCAGCCCTTCCTTGTTCTCTCTCCCCACCTAATTCTACCCTATCTACCAAGACCAGCAATGTTGCTGTCTACTACAATCAAAATCTACTGCTTATGATTACCTGTCGGTGATACACTCCCTCACCCCCTGTGCTTCCATATTCCTGGAAGAAATTGGCCTCTCCTGTATGAGGTTGAGTGGTCTCCTGATATTTATTTATCCTATATTGATTTATTTTGTATTATACGTGTATTTTGCATTTGCCCACAATTTTTTCATGTTATAGTTACTATTGAGGTTCATTCATACCTCTTTTGTGATATTTATTCTTTCACCACTAGGTGATGCTATGATGTTTGGCCATAATGCACAACGCCAAATTTGGCAAAAACAAAACACAGCATATCAGCACAAACACCTCATACCAACTGTCAAGCACGGTGGTGGAGGGGTGATGATTTGGGCTTGTTTTTCAGCCACAGGACCTGGGAACCTTGCAGTCATTGAGTCCACAATTAGCTCCTCTGTATACCAAAGTATTCTAGAGTCAAATGTGAGATCATCTGTTTGACAGCTAAAGCTTGGCTGAATTCTGGTCATGCAACAAGACAATGATTCCAAGCACATCAGCAAATCTACAACAGAATGGCTGAAAAAGAAAAGAATCAAGGTGTTGCAATGGCCCAGTCAAAGTCCAGACATCAACCCGATTGAAATGCTGTGGAGGGACCTTAAGAGAGCTGTGCATAAACAAATGCCCGCAAACCTCAATGAACTGAAGCAACGTTGTAAAGAAGAGTGGGCCAAAATTCCTCCACAACGATGTGAGAGACTGATAAAGTCATACATAAAATGATAACTTCAAGTTACTGTTGCTAAAGGTGGTTCTACAAGCTATTGAATCATAAGGTATACTTAGTTTATCACACATGGCTTCAACATTTTGGCTTTATTTTTGTTAAATAAATCATGACAGTGTAATATGTCATGTGTTGTTGTTTATCTGAGGTTGTATTTACCTAATTTTTAGATCTGCTAAGGAACATTTGATTGTTATTATGTCCTGATATGTAAAACCATAGAATTCAAAGAGGCTGTACTTTCTTTTTCACACAACTGTATGTCCATCAAGTTCAACCTGTGCTAAATTTAGACAACAGGTACGTTATCCTATATTTATATTTACTTATTGAACATGATCTTGAATTTGGAGACTCTTGCCTAATTATATGTGACAGACAGGGTGTTTATATAAGATACTCAGGGTTCAGTCAGGGCCATTTATATTAGCAGCGACAGTATTTACTGTGTCATTCACATACAGTGATTTTGTCTGTGTACTGTACTGACTGACACAGGCTGAGTGAACTGATGTGATGATACAATTACCCTTCCATTCCTACTGTATGCCCAATGCCCAGGGCACACAGTCACAGTGAGAAAGAAAGACCCCAAAATGTCTTTAAAATAGTAAGTAATCCTAAATCCTGCCATCCTAAGCCTCATCTTGACATCTGATATCTTTCAGATTTCATCACTCTGATTTCAAAAAGTACAAAAATTATAATCTTTACCTCTTTGCCCCTCTCCCCCACCCAAATAAAAGACCTGAGTAATCAAGATGATTAGTTTAGAGCAGGCAAACCGGTGGTACAAGTTGTGTTAATAATTAATGGTGAAATCTTTAAGTTTTTTTCTAAATTGTAATTGTAACAGTGGTTGGAATTTTTAAGTTCTTATTCTTTGATTTTTAACATAGTCTTCACAGATTAATAGAAACACTAGAGTGTGTTGGTTTAATTAAATAAATAACTAGAGTACTAGTATTAACTAAGTGATCATTTAACTAGTCTACTGTATATAGGAACAACTAGTAGTTTTTACAGTTGTCCTTTAGTGTCTATGATTCATGAATATATATATAAATATATATTTTTTTGGTACAAGCGTTTTTCTATTGATTGTTGTACAGTATTTTCTTTTTCTGTTTATTGTTTGGCTTAAATTGTTTGTAATTTGTATGGCTTATTTTTATTTCATTTTCTGATTATTTAATGTTTTTATTTAATTATTTCTTTTGTTGGCTACTGGTTTTAATTGATGTGTTGTCTGGCGGTTTTATTAATTAATTGATTTGTTGGTAGTTGTTTAAATTCATTAATTGTTTTGTTGGCTAGTGTTTAAAATTAATTAATTGATTGGTTGGCTAGTGCTTTTATTTATTTAATTGGTTGGTTGGCTTGTGCTTTTATTTATTTCATTGTTTGGCTAGTGCTTTTATTTTTTTAATCAGGGAGTTTAGGTGCTTGTGTATATGTTTTATTATTGTGTATTTTTGACCTTCATGCTTTTTTACTAGGCCACTGCTATTGTGGCTTATCATGCCCATACTGTATTATATGGGTATGATGTACCACTATGCCAATCAATGGTTGCAGGATTGGTATAGTGGTCCAAGGGTGGGTGGTTTGGCCTCTCGGTTGGGTAGCGGGGAGGGTGGGTTAACTCCTTAATTACTATAGATGTTATTAACCGCTTTGGTGATTAAGGTGTTTGTGGCCATTATATTGTTTTTTGTCTTGTATTCTTTCTGGCAACAGAGGACATGCCCCTGCAGTATGCTGATGAGAATGCTCTTCATGATGGCAGAGGTGAGTAGAAAGGTTTATTTACTTTATTTATGCTGACTGGCTAATGTTTGATTTAATAATGGGCACATTAGCTATTATCCTTATCTGGATAATAGTTATTTTCCCATTAATGTATTATTTGTGTTGGGGGTGGGAGGTGTATTTATTTAAATGTTAGCAAACAAAATAATGCTACAGGATTGGTCCTGCAACCGAAGGCCCACAGAAGCCCACTGGGACTACCTGATGGCCCACAGACACTCGCGGGGACCACTTGAGGACCCCCGGACACCGCCGGCCTATGGTATCCATTATGTGGGGGTAGAGGAGGTGGGTATTAGTGTTTATTGTGGTAGTGGGGGTGGGTGAAGCGGGTATCTGGCCCTTGTGGGTAGCGGGAGGGGTTAATCCCTTCTTTGCCTTAGTGGTTAGCCGCTAAGGTAATGAAGTTGCCTGTAAATGCATTTTTATTTCATGGGATTCATGCCATGGTCACTGATGCTGATATTAATGGGTATCATCTCTAGGGACTCCCGGCATCAAACCTTCACGCCAACTTTACAAAGCGTAAGGATTTGGGGAGAAAGTCACCATTCTAGAGCCGCGATGGGCCTCGAAAAACAAATTGTGGCTACTAGAATTGCACAAGTTTCAGAATATGCAGGGGACTGCCAGGGACCCCCGCTGTTAATCCGATGGGCCGTTAGTCTGTCTTCAGAAATGTCACTGAAATGTTGCAGCATGTACCCAGCATGTACCTTGGTCTTGTTGGTGATTGCCCCAGATTTTTTTTAGAATACTCGTCGGCACTACAGTATTGTCAAATGAAAAAAAAAATTACTTGGTATATGCAATTTCATGTAACTAATTACATTTAGATAACTGTGAAAGAGCTATTATCACAACGGTGTAAAAATTAGCATGAATATACAAACTCAGTGCACGTCAAACAAATATATATGTACTAGTACATCTTTGGTAATACAGCTCAAGGTGAACAGAATGTGGTGAGCGCAAAAACAAATAATTGAGTCCAAAATGGTAACATACATAGATAAATTCCAGAAGGATAAGGAAAGGGAAAGAACAGGGAAGGGAGGGGAAGGGGAGGGGAATGAATGCTGGTAAATTGATGGTGATAATAGTGAAAGGATCTGGACCGACCACCCGTTCGGCTTGATGATGATGTGTTTTTTATCTGGCAAGGAAGCGAAATTGATCTTAATACGTTTTAGAATATATTAATGATAATAATTTAAATTTAGTTTTTACATCTCATATAAGTGCAGAGTCAATCGATTTCCTGGATCTGACTATTTATGTTACGAATAATGAACTCAAGACCAAAAAAAAAAAAAATAGTTAGTAATAATTATTTAATGAGAAATAGCTGCCACCACTCCAGGTGGTTTGACAATATCCCTCTGGGTCAGTTCAGGAGAATAAAGCGTAACTGTACGGATGAAACTATATTTAAGGAACAAGCTGCCATCCTCAAGAATCATTTTTTAGATCACAATTATAGTGAAAAAGACCTGGATTTAGCAATTGCAATGACAAATAGAAAGAACAGCACTTTTAAAATCAAAACAAAGGGAACAGTATGGTGAATGTGAAATTCCTTTCATCACCCAATATAATAAGGATAATAAAAGAATTACAGCGGTGATAAAGAAACATTGGCACCTTTTGCAACAGGACCCGATTCTAAAAGAATTTCTACTAGAAAAACCAAGTACAATTTAAAAGGAATCTACAACCGAAACCAGGAAATTGTCTATCACAAACCTCGGGATTCTATAAATGTTTAAATTGTAAAGCGTGCAAATATGGAGATTCAGAGAAATTTGACTTTAAATTGAACACAACTGGGGAAAATTTGAAACCCAAAAACTTAATTAACTGTAGAACCACCTTCGTGGTCTATTTGCTCCAGTGCCCGTGCGGGCTGCAATATGTAGGCCACACTAGAAGTATTAAAGGTACGTGTACTGGAGCATATAGGCAATATAAAAAAGGGACTCATTACTCACAGTGTCTTCAAACACGTTTTATTGAAACACAACAGTAATCCCAAAGGTTTCATTTATAGAAGAATAGAACACGTTCCCATCAATTGGTGTGGAGGGGATCATCTTCAGAGTATAACCCACAAGGAAACCATGTGGATACAAAAGATGAAGACTTAAACGCCACACGGTTTAAATATTGACATTGATCTTGGAGCTTTTATATGATTATGATGCAATGAGTTTTTTACTCACCTCTCCATCTCTGTTTTATTCCTAGACTTCACCATCGTCATTATGTTTACTTGATTATACCATTCTCGTTACGTTTCTAATTATTGTTTTTATACGTATAGTGTTCTTATTCATATGACTATTTTATATATTTTATACATATTTTACATCATATTTTTATGTTTTATATAGATTTTTATATATTTTATTACACAATTCTATGGTTATAGTTTTTAATTCCCCTACATCTTATAAAGGTCCAAAAGTGTAATGATGTATTTGCTGTATCCAGTGCTCTGCTTGTTAATTTGCTAGAGTCCACTTTTATGAATCTATATTTCCATTTATTGTTGGGTTCTAATAGATGTCACATTTATGTTCAAAGTTTATTTATCTTATTTATCTGTGTTGGAACACAATGAGTAATATCTTTGTTTTATATCCCAGGACTCTAAGGTCCTCTAATCCACCAGTGTGGTGGCTAACTGCTGGTTGTCAATTAACCAACACCACCTGGCTGATAGAGGTTGGTTAGAAGAGCCTGCCTTTGAGACAGGAAGAGAGATTCCTTAATCCACAACTGGGCTGACCAAGGAAACAGACAGAGCAGAGGTTCCTGAGTCTCACAGATGAGACTGATAGAGGGATCACAGATCTGGAGCTCACAAGACTTCTACACCTGTTTGCTGAGATAACCTGAGGACTAGGCAGCAACCCAGGAAAGAGAGAAGCCTTCCCCCTACAACTATGAGACAGATAAGACTTTTCTTATAAGACTGATTATCTATGTCTGTCTAGATATATATAAATGTCTCTATGATTTGGGCTGGTGAATCGCTGGACTACAAGTGTAAACATACTGCAACGTGGAGCAGATTTTGTTTGTGAATTTTCACGTTTTCTGTGTTTAAAGCAACAGGCGCAATAAAGCCTTATTTAATTTCACCTTAAAACCAGTCTCCGTTGCGTACCTCTGCACACATCTCTTACATATGGTGTCAGAAGTAAGGTAGAAGAACATTGTTCAGAAATAGTGCTCAAGTGACATGATTTGTAATAAAGGATAATATCTTGATTGAAGGGAATAGGCTGGGTTTGAGGTATATAATTGAGTGAGGTATATATGGGTGAGTGTGTGGTCTGTAACCTGATTAAATGTCCTGGTGAGTGTGGGTAATGGAGATATATGAGCCCCACCCCCTCACTGCCAATGTGGACTGGTATTGACACTTAGCATAAACACACCAATAAAATACCTCTATGTACTGTTTAAAAGTACAACTCACGTGACCTTGCCCATTGTGCCTTCTGGAATGCGTGCTTCTGCTGGTAGAAATGATTCGGGTAGCCACAGGTGTAGAAGTGCAGAAGTGCAGCGCACAGCAAAGAACCGGATCCACAGGACAGCAGCAGTATAATAAAAATAAAAGTTCTTTATTGAAAAGTCATGGTGCAGACAGGTATGGATGCAGGAAAAACCTCTGTCTCTAACGCGTTTCACGCCTTGCTGGCGCTTCGTCGGAGAGTACTCTCCGACGAAGCGCCAGCAAGGCGTGAAACGCGTTAGAGACAGAGGTTTTTCCTGCATCCATACCTGTCTGCACCATGACTTTTCAATAAAGAACTTTTATTTTTATTATACTGCTGCTGTCCTGTGGATCCGGTTCTTTGCTGTGCGCTGCACTTCTACACCTGTGGCTACCTGGTGTCAGAAGTAGGATGAGAGGTGGCCCTTGAAGTTAAAAGGGGCCCCAGAGATTGCCTGTGAATTTTTTTGTACTTTTTGCCTGCATACAGTCTTACAAACAGACTGAGCAACAAAAACAAAGATTCACCTGCAGCAGAGACCAGAATTAAAAGGATACACATCCAGGCAGGAAATCTACACTGCACTGAAGAAAGCCACAAAACCACAGATGGACTCTTTTCCCCAATCCCAAGAGGAGAGAGAGAGACTGCTCAAGCAGGTAAACCTTACTTGCCTATCACAATAAAGTATAATATGGTTGTTAAAATAGGGGATTTGCCTTCCAGTCGTAGTCAGGGTTCAAGAAGTGAGTTATCGCTCCAATGAAAGGAGCTAGGCTTTGTTTATTATTTTCCTAAAAAAAAAATTGCCCCGCCGGGTAAAAAGGGATTGCTGAACTGTGTAAAGGGTAACCCAAAGCCAATTAGAGTGTTAAGTGAAAGAAAGTGGGGAAAAAAAAAAGAGAATATTTTTTTTTCGGCAAGTAAAGTCTGTCTATGTATCTTGGGAGTACAACATGCACCCAAAGTGTGAAAAGTGAATGCCATAATACCCAAAGATGAGACTGAAAATTACTGAACTCAAGCAGAAAACAAAATTCTTTTGCTGAAGTGGAGGGATTGCACATAGCAAGTAAATGGTGTAAAGCAATACGCTGTGGACACAAGGAAGGTACAGAAGTTTTACTTGGCAACCGCACATCCAGTATCACTAATGAGAAAGAATGCGTGCCCAGTACTGCTGATGTTGTAAAACATACCAAAGTAAAGAAAAAGTCTACAGAGATGCCTATGAGAGCTGCGACCTCAAGCAATATAGGCCCACCTATAGGACTACCACAATTTGGGATTCTAGCAAATACAGTGATAACAGTTGCAATAGCGCTACCTGAGGTCAGGAAGAAAAATACACCTGATAGCCTCAAAATGGAGGACAAGATGCGGCATTCCTGTAATGAACCCTACCCCACAAAAGAGTGGCCCTTCCAGTCCGATAAGGAGGAGGACATCTCTTACGGGGAACCCAAACCGAATCACACCCACAAAACACCCCAAGAATGGTGGGGGTGCCTGAACTCGGTATGAACTGAAAAGACCGCTCTCTATCATGACGAATGTGATCGGCAGGAGGAAGAGCGGGAACAGCAGATCGCTGAATATTTACGCCACCTAACGCAACTGCAAGGACAATATGGTCATACAGTGAAGCTGCTGAAGTTTCAAATAAAGACGGAGACCCCAGTGTCCCTGATGGGACGGAGTCATCAAAAACAAAAAGGCAGAAAAAGAATAAAGGGTCTTCACTTACCGTGGAAGGAAAAGACACATCTGCAGATCCCGCAGAGGAAAAGGGGGTCCGAACTGCCCTACAGCCTACAGAAAATGGAGAATTTGTCCCGAGGATGACCGAATATCCAGAGGGCCCAAGGCAGAAGTCGTGTACCCCAAAGAAGTGTCTGTCCGGTGCCAATAGTGAGAAACCCTCAACCAACCATACCAGGGAAGTGGAGCCGGAACCAATGAGTGACGATCCCTTGACCAGCCCCTAAGATGCCCTGAAAATTGCCAGGCGTGACTGTGATCTGCTCCGGGAACAATTGAAACTGAAGCAAGATGATTACGCAGAGCTAATGAAAAATAACATGAAGCTACACAAGACTGTGCTCACTTTGTACTCTTTGGCCAGGACAGAATTGGATGATCCCAAGACTGAGCTAGATGCTGCAAAAACTACTAATACCACCATGGTGGAAAAGCAGAGGCAATCTTATAAAATGATGGCTAAGCTGAAGCAGAAGTATGAGGAGGCACTGAAGGAGATTACAGTCTTTCAGCAAGAGGTTCACACTCTTCACGTTGAACTGAATGCCACACAACAAGAGGTCAACAGTGTCCGGACAGAGGTGGACGCTTCCCAGAAGGAGTTTCATACACTCCGCACAGCACTGGATGCCTCACACCACGAGATCGGCACCTGCCGCACAAAATTGGAAGTCTCCAAAAAGGAAATTCAGAGTCTAGCTGAGGAGCTGGACAATTCTAAAGAAACTATTGTCAATCTTAATACAGATCTCAAAGTCTCTCAGAAGGAGCTTCAGACCCTCAATCTAAAGAAGGAAATCTCAAGCCAGGAGACAGTCAGTCTCTAAGCAGAGGTGCAAAAATGGAAGGAGGACTACAAGGAGGCCCTGAATAGTACACATGCTGAAAAAAGAGAAAATTTAAGATTAAAAAAAGAAACTTCTGAGTTGACAGACCACGTCAATGGAAAGAATGAAAAGCTGCACGAGCTTGAAAAAATAAAGAAACTGTTGGAAGATGAGAAGTTTGAAGCAGAGCACAGACTGCAGAACCAACTGCAAGGTCTGCATACACACCTCCAGAATGCCAAGGAGAAGCAACGAACTCTGCAGGAAGAAAATCTGCAGGCTGCTAATGACATACAAGTGCTGCAGGAACGTCTTATTACCCAATGTGTTCTCGCAAAGCAGCATGATAAACTGAAGGCTACCCTGACCATCACCAAAGCATCGCTAGAGGCTAAGCTTAGAGGCCAGGTGACTCGGTACATGAGGGAGTGTAAAAAGGTCCAGAAACTGAGACGAGTATCTGCGGCCAAAGCGAAGAAGTTCACAGTGCTCCACAAAATAATGAATGATAAGTGGAAGCAAGCTCAGAGAAAGCACAGGGAAGAAATAAAGACCCTGAAAGGAGAATGGCAGGATACATTCAAGAAACAGAGTGAGACTCTGCAGACCAGTAACTTACAGATGCCTCCAATACGGAAAAAGTTATTGGTATCCCACAGCAACTAATGCCCGTGAGGACAAGGGTACAGTGAGAGCTGGGGACACCACTCACCTTCAAAACAAGATTACGAAGTTTGAGTCACCTAAAAAAGCACTAGCCAAACCTGCAGCTGCCCAACAGGGTAGAGGTAGGAGTGCAGAATCAAAGCCAGAAGAATCCTTAGCTGAGGAAGCTGAAAAGATAGGACGTTCTCTGGAAATGGAGCTGGAATCGCAACTCAATCCCAAAGAAGCTGAACTGGCAACTACATTGAATGGGAAAAGTGCAGGAAGACAGCTTCAAGAACTGAGGGCTCAGGGGGCTGTTCTTGCACGCTATTGTGATACCATGAAGTGGACATTTGGTGCTAAAGTGGAGTATATGGGAAAGATGGCGAAAGAAAGCGATTTGCATAAACTCTCTGCGACTGTCGCCATACAGTCTGCCTACAAAAAGAGGAGCGCCCGACACAGGGGAAAGCTCATGACCACGTGGTCAGTAGAATGATTGGACTTGGAAAACATTCTCCTAGAGTAACTGAGGACTGCTGATCTCAAGCACCTTCTAGAGGAGACACTACTAAACTGGAGGAAGGGCTCCAATCCCAGCGGGACTGAGGGTTCTCCTCCTCCATCCACTCTCATTAAAGTCACTGAGATATCTTGAATGATAGTGGAAGGATGGGCTTTGGCGTGGCAAGCCCGAGCTTCCCACAAACAGGGGAGGTACGTAACAGGGGATTTGTCCCTGTTCAAAAAGGTGCCTCTAATCCAGCAGTGTGGTGGTTAACTGCTGGTAGTCAATTAACCAATACCACCTGGCTGATTAGAGGTTGGTTAGAAAAGCCTGACTTTGAGACAGGAAGAGAGATTCCTAAGTCCACAACTGGGCTGATCAAGGAAACAGACAGAGCAGAGGTTTCCGAGTCTCACAGATGAGACTGATAGAGGGATCACAGATGTCTGGAGCTCACAACAGAAAATTGTAGCCAGGAAAAGTGAAAGTCCTCCGATCCAAAAGGGTGATGAAAGGCAATCATTTACTGTGGCAGGGTCCCGCAGCAGCTCCCACTCTACACGTGTTTCACCTTTCGGCTTCTTCACGGAGTGAGGAGACAGCTGAGAAGAAATGTATTTAAAAGAGAAGTGAGGATTGAAAACAGCACACCACTGCCATGATCTGCATCTCATAGGTTGATGTATCTCATCAGGGAAGGACTACAGTATTCCCAGCTATATCCAAATGAAATCAGCAGACTTTAACATGCACTGGTATAGTCACAGTGCATCATCATCCTGTAGTTCATAACCTCGTACACAAAGAAGGAAATATAAAAAAGAGATATTATATATACATGAATAAAAATATATGGATATGAATATGGGGAGTGTACATATTAACCCACATTTTATGACATCTTCTGGTATTAAGGGATTTTTTTAAGTGTAACAACTGTTCAGAATGTCAATACATGAACCCAACCGACACATTCCTAGACAGCTCAGGGAATTGTAGTTTCAAGATCTACTCATTCATGAACTGCAAAAGTAGAGGAGTGATAAAGTATCTCACTTGTCCTTGCAATTTGATTTATGTAGGGATGACTACAAAGGAGGTGAGGATCAGAGTTCTTGAACACAGTAGAAATATAAGGAATGCACAAAAAGATCTGGATGTATTCAAAAAGATCACTTCTGTGGCACGTCATTTTCTCTCCAAACATGACTCCAATCCCAACTTTATGTCACTTACTGCCATAGATAAAATCTTTTTGGACATTAGAGGTGGGGATTTTGAAAGGGCTCTTTTACAGAGGTAGACCAGGTGGATTGTACAACTTGTAACCATGATACCTAGGGGCCTTAATGACTACCTTGGTTTCTCCATGTTTCTGTAATCCTGTCTTGCTGATTTCTTGTATTATTTTCTGCTTAAATTTATGACTTTATTTATGTTCCTCATGTCTGAGTCAACTGCATAATATTTGTGGTGTTGTCTCAAATATGAGGAACTTTATGTGTTATCAATTCATTTTGGTTCTTTTTATTCATGTATATATAATATCTCTGTAGGAGACGTGTTCAGAGATACAGTATGCAATGGAGACTGTTTTAAGGTGAAATTAAAATAAGGCTTTATTGCACCTGTTGCTTTAACCACAGCAAACATGTAAATCAGCAAACAAAATCCGCTCCACTCTGGAGTATATATACACCTGTGATCCAGTTCTCTTTAACTGCGTGGTTAGCCCAGCAATTCACCAGCCCAAATCATAGAGACATTTATCAATATACATAGACATAGATAATAGTCTATTATCCCTTAAGGGATACTAGTTAAACTAGTGACGGTCATTGCACCAGGCCCATTTCTATCGGGGACTCTCATTAATACTCTGGGATGCTGCCCCGCGCTGACGTGCTAACTTTGGGACTCTGGGACGTGGCTCCACGCTTATGCGCTGACGACTTGTTGCCCATGGTCTTACCATCTCCTTTCCTCCTATCCGGAACCTCTGTTCACCACAGTTTGCTTCCGGTTGACAACAGGAGAAGCTGTGTATTCTCTGGGGCTCCTGCTGGACGGTAGCTCCGAGGTGCCATACAACACGTGGGAGCAGGACGTGTGAGCGGAGCAGCAGATTCCAGCGTCTGCTGAATGAGTATTACTCATTACATGCCTGATTATTTTCTATGTTTGTGAGTTTGCATTTGTTGGAGTTTTATTGGGAATATTAAATCTTGTATCTTATCATATTACACAAGGATCGGGCGCTTTCTTCTCTTCTCGTTTTCGTAGATTCATTGGGAGGTCGTTGTTCCTTTCAGAAGGCTGCCAGTATCCTATATAGAGGGCCATTATCCATTTTTTTCCATCACAACAGGACTACATCTAAATGGTTTCTTTTTGGACTCTATTTTTATATTTTTTCATTTTAACCTTTTTAACACAGAGGGGGGAAATCAAAATTTCAAAAAGGCGGACGCGGAGGGGAACAAAGGCAGCTAAGACAAAGAAAATAGCCGGTTTACAAAACATAATGTCTGGCGATTCTCCTGTGCCTGAGAGTGTACTCAATATTATCAAACTCTCAGAAGTAACTCTTGCTCAGGATCAAACTAATGTTCTTAGACTTGACCTATCATTCTCCCCAACCACCTGTATGGACCGCTTTGAATGGACCAAGGATTTACATTTATTTTGTCGAAAATTACTCCTACATAAACATTTTGCAAAAACAGGTAACCCTGAAGAAAATCAGCCTACCGAGATACATTAGGATCAGCAAGAGCTCATGGCCCTGCAAGATCTTGACGTTCTCTTTAGTGAACAGGGTGTGACTCAGATCAATGAAAGCAGGATCTTATGAAGAGGCAGAGACCCCATCATGGGGTCGTAGGCTCCTTAAGGGCTGCGATGTCCTGATTGGCGAGAGCTGGGGGGGGTCGGCTAACCCCCCTCCCCCTTCCCACACGGAGTGGGAAGGCTGCTTGTCCCCTCCCATGCAGGGGGAGAGGGTATGAGTGGGGCCTCAGGGGATGGAGACAGAGCTAACGGAATTTTCCCCTTACAGGAACGCTGGCTGCTGCACTGCTGTTTTTCAGACCACGAGGGAGGGCTGTAGTGACTACAGCAACCCCCTGCTGTATGTAGACCACCGAGTCCTGCAGGTAGGTATCCCCAGGCCCCATTCCACAGTCCTCCCAGCTCCGCCGCCAAGTACAGGCACCTGCTGGCAGCCCACAGCACTTCCGTGGACCCTCCACCTCATGCCCTTATACCTCCCTCCATCCGGCCCCCTCCCGGCCTGAGCCCCCGCCGGCTCCAGGCACGCACCTCTGCGAGGTCACTCTGCCTCGTGACCTGTCCCCCCGCTGGGCCACGGCGCCCCCAGGCCTCAGTTACCATGTCCCCCCCTCGTCAGGACCCCCACCAGCCGCCCAGCTACCATCCGCGGGTACGCTCTTCCCTCTTCCCCCAGGGCCACACTTCAGCACGCTCCCTCCCGGAGCACTAGTACAATGAAGAGGGTTGCTCCTCCCCTGCGCCGGCGCGGCCCTGCCCCCATCCTGCGAGCCTCCTCACCAACCCATAGACGGGAGAGCACCCTGATCACCACAAGCCCCCCCCCCCCCCAATCACCACAAGACCCCCCTGATCGCCCCCGATAGCCACAAGCCTCGATCGCCAAAAGTCACCCCCCTGATTACCCCCCGATCACCACAAGCTCCCTGTAGAGGGAGAAAGAGGGAGGCCTGGTATTAAAGGGGTTGCACCCCATATGGCCATCCACTGACCTCACCAGAGAGACAAGGGGTTAACTGGACTGCGGTCCAGGGATGAGGTTTGCACCTTGTTGTACCTTGAAAATGTATGTTCCCCTGTTCCCATGTTTCATTATAAGCATGTATATTAATGTTTTAAAGTGCATTTCTGTATCTCCAATTCTGGAGGTCGCAGAGAGTTCATATTTGGCCAATATGTGGAGTCACTGTAGGCATTAAAAACTGGCAAAGGTCGACCCACTGAGCCCACCAGAATGGAACTTATTAATATGTGTAGATATTAAAGTGTATATGTATTTTATTTTGGATCTGTTCTGAAAATACAGACGCCATTTGCTAGGCTAATAAGTCATGAAGGGCAGACGGCTGAGTAGCCTAAGCACGGTGATCAAAAAGTAACTGCCTTAATTGTTACCCAATGTCTAGGGATTAAGTATTAGTCAATCAACAAACTCTGCCAGTCTAATTGTTACCTGAGGGCATGGGCTAGTCTGTTAGTCTGTGTCTCCATATTAGAGAGGTGATACAGATAATTGTTCACCAATAGGCTGTGTTCAATGTTAAGAATAGGGTTGCACAGGTATATAAACTGTGTCAACCCTACAGTTTTTAGTTGTGCTTCTCATACCATCTTGAATGTCACTGGACTGCTGGAGAATTGCTAGCGGATACTTCTCCATCCCCCAACCCTAAGTAAGTGTTACCTTCTTGTTTGTTAATTGTACTATATTGATGTGTTCACCTTATTTAAGGAATAAATTATATTTTATTATATCTAAGCCTCGTTCAGTTCAACCCAGATTTTTGGTGTTCATTATATCTTGTCATAAGCTACCGTGACACTCGCCCACTGCTATCACTCACCTCCCTCTCAGGACTCCCGCGTGGGCTCCTCGGCTGCTCCTCTCTCCCAGGATTCCTGCGCTGGCTGCTGCTTCAGCTATGCGCGGGGGGGGGGGGTTGTTAAAGGGACAGGAGGTCAGTGAGGTCTGCACAGGCAGGCTTTACCTCAGCCCTCCCCTGCAACAGCGCCACCATGAGGCCCCTGGCAGCACTGCAGGCGACCTCAAATTCACCCCTCAGGGCAACCTCAAGTTCACCCCTCACACTGCAGGTCGACCTCCGGGGTATCCCACCCGCTGCACTGCATCAGGGTCACTAAGGAACTTAGAGCCTGGGAAGCTTTCCTCCAGGACATTAATGGCAAAAGCTATGGATAGAAGGGGGCTGTAGTAACCAAGAGCTAGAGCTGTTCAGACGTGGCAGGGTTCGTAGGCTCCGGCGCCTACCTCAAAGGGGGAATGGTGCGCAGAACCAAGACCCCAGGCACGGGTAGATGCGGATTTAATAAAGTATATCGCCTTCCTGTGTTCCCATCACAGTGGCAGTAGAGCGTTGGGCTAAGGAGCCGAGTAACAAACACATCATATTCTGGTCCCACAGCCTTGGGGTGGTGGGAGCAGTAAACAGCCTCTCCGCAACATCAAGCCCAGTGATCCAGCTGCTTCGGAGGCTCGTGCTGCTTTGCATGCGCAGCAGCATCAACTTTAATGCCAAGCATGTCCCGGGGAGATTAAACGTGATAGCAGACACCTTACCACGGTTATATTTGACAGCGTTTAGGCAAGCAACAGCAAATGCCACAGGTCTAACGTACCCACGTCACCGGTGGCAGATAGGGATATAGGACTAATGGACCTGGTCTAGAAGTCGCTAGCCCCATGCACCTAGAAAACCCACCTCCGGCCTTGGCACACGTGGCTAGCATTCAAGCAAAAGTACAGGGTTGAGGGTAAGCGAGGTAGCAGCGTGCGGCTCAGTGGCTTCCTACAGGCCCTGAAGACAGCGGGGGCAACGCGGACCAGTGTTGGGGCCATGTTGGCAGGTTTGGCTTTTTTCCTGAAGCTCCACAACCTCAAGGACATTACTAAGTATTTCATAGTAAGGAGTATATTCATAGGCTGGGATAGGGGCGAAGCCAAGCGAATGGACGGCAGGGATCCGGTAACGCTAGACAGGTTTGAGTTATTGATGATGGCAACAAAAAAGGTATGTTTCACTACAGCGGAAACGGGAACTGTTCAGAGTAGCATTTGCCGCGGCTTTCTTGGTGCCTTCAGGGTTGGCGAGCTAGTGGTGTTATCTTAAACAAGCCAGGGTTCGGGCTTGCTTTTTCGCGAGCATGATTCTCAATGCTACGTCGGTGGCATGCAAGATTCACAGGTCTAAAACCGACCAAGTGGGAAGGGGAGCGTGGGTCCACCTCACTATGGAGAATAACGGAAGTTTGCCCAGTGGCGTTAATTAAGTGGTAGGTAAGGCACAGGCCCAAGGTAGGGGGCAATTTTCTCATCCATCAGGACGCAACACCACTCACAAGGTACCAATTTCAAAGCGTTTTTAGACGGTGCCTTGTCACTAGGGGGGATGGATCCTAGTGTATTTGGTACCCATTCCTTTAGAATTAGTGCCGCTACAGCGCCAGCTGAGCACGGCTGTATGCCGGACCAAATGTAGAAACCGGGGAGGTGAAAACCCAGTGCCTATAGGGGGTTACATCAGGGCCAAAGGGCACAGCAACGTGCGGATGCAAGAAGATTAACAGGTTTTTCCCTCTCAGTAGACAGCTGCACAAGGACCCTGGAAGTGTGGATCATGGGTCATTCCTTCATTCAGTGGGCGCACGAATGGGCGAAGGATCAGCGGTGTGGCCAGCAACGGTGGTTTACGGGGGAGGGGGGGAATTGGCGTTGGCTTGGGAAGAGAGGAAGGTGCTTGGTTGATCTGTAACAGGCTCTGGACAAGGCGTGAGCAGAATTTCAGGTGAAACCGGATGTTATTTTGCTACACCTCGTGGGGAATGACCCAGCCAACAACAAAACACTAGAGTTGATTTATCGGTTACAACAGGAATGCGCCCGCTTGAAGACGCTGTGGAGTGAGGTTGTAATCATTTGGTCTGTAATTATTCCAAAGCGAATTTTAAAAGGGCCACGGAAAGAGAAAGCTAGGAGGAAGGTAAATAAGGCCATGGGCAAAATTCATCCTCTAGCGGCGGTAAAACTCTTAAAGCGCAGAGAGACTGACACCAAGGAGCGCAGCTGGCACAGATGGGACTGTGTGCATCAATCACCAAAGGGGTTGGAGGGTAAGTAACATCAAGGGTTTTTTGCGGAAAGAATTAAGATCAGAGGTCGCAGCTTTGGGTGGGCGTGTCGGCCCCAGGGTAGCCAGTGCCCGGCATAGGGGCCTCTGGGTGGCAGAGCTGCCGCACCAGCCTAGCTCAGGAGACACTGAAAGGGTGAGGACTTTAGGGTCCGTCCCTCAGCTGGAGCCCCTAGAACAGCTCGGCAGACTGGAGGCGCCGGCTTTAGGGCTGGGCCGGCCTATGCCCAATCAACGCTGGTAAAAGGCTGGGCGCCAGCTTTAGGGCTGGGCTTAAGCTGACCCTAGGGGCAGGAGTGGGAGGGAAGCAGCCCAACATCGGCTGAATGAGGATCTCCCCCTCCCATCTTACAGTGCTTTTGGGCGGGGGGAGGGAGCGAGCCAATTGCTGGCTGTCTGGGCAAGGATCTCCCCCCCATTCACAAGCTACGGGCGGGGGGAGGGAGCGTGGCCAATCGCTGGCCACTGGGCAAGGATCTCCCCCCCATTTTGCATGGAGCATACTTGGCTGGCGGGCAGGCTGGTAGGATTTTAACAGCGGATGCTAAAATAAAGCTGTGACCTTTTCTTCCAACATTGTGTGGTCTCCATTATTTGGTTTAGCGTCACAAAGGAGGGGCGGCGCATAAAGCCTTTATGAAGAGGCAGAGGCCCCAGCATGGGGTCGTAGGCTCCTTAAGGGCTTCGATGTCCTGATTGGCGAGAGCTGGGGGAGGGGGTTCGGCTAACCCCCCCCCCCTTCCCACACGGAGTGGGGAGGCTGCTTGTCCCCTCACATGCAGGTGGAGGGGGAGAGGGTATAAAGAGTGGGGCCCCAGGGGAGAGAGACAGAGCTAACGGAATTCCCACCCACCCATCCCCAATGTTTTGCTATTGTAGTAAACTGCTGGAATGTTATATTAACATGATTTGTATCACACAGGAGCAGTTTGTCTCCTCGTCACAGCGGAGTTGCCGCGCCAGCCAAGCTCAGGAGACGGAGAAAGGGTGAGGACTGTAGGGTCCGTCCCTCAGCTGGAGCCCCCAGAACAGCTCAGCAGGCTGGAGGCGCCGGCTTTAGGGCTGGGCCGGCCTATGCCCAGTCAACGCTGGTAAAAGGCTGGGCGCCAGCTTTAGGGCTGGGCCTAAGCTGACCCTAGGGGCGGGAGGGGGAGGGAAGCAGCCCAACATCTGCTGAAAAAGGATCTCCCCCTCCCATCTTAAAGTGCTTTTTGGCAGGGGGAGGGAGTGGGCCAATTGCTGGCTGTCTGGGCAAGGATCTCCCCCCCCCATGCACATGCTACGGGCGGGGGGAGGGAGCGGGCCAATTGCTGGCTGTCTGGGCAAGGATCTCCCCCCCATTCACATGCTACGGGCGGGTTGAGGGAGCGCGGCCAATCGCTGCTCGCTGGGCAAGGATCTCCCCCCCATTTTGCATGGAGCATACTTGGCTGGCGGGCAGGCTGGTAGGATTTTAACAGTGGATGTTAAAATTAAACTGTGACCTTTTCTTCCAACATTGTGTGGTCTCCATTATTTGGTTTAGCGTCACAAAGGAGGGGCGGCGCATAAAGCCTTTATCCAACTTAAGACCCAAGTCCATTTTCTGCCCACCATGGCAAACTTGCCCGCAGGTGGAGGTATTTGCCAAACTGGTGATGGAAGGTTTCAACAAGTTACATGTCCAGAGGGGAGACCAAAATTTAACCATGGCTGAGAGGAGCACTGGTGGAACTTCGGGAAATTAAGGAGGTGGAAATTAAACCTAGCGACAAAGGTGTCGTTCTATAGCCCAAGGTGATGTACGAACCTAAAGTTTTTAAACAACTTGGGGACATTCACTGCTACGTCGAGCTCACCAAGGATCCAACTATTAAGTTTAAGACATAGATTGATCTTATGCTCCAATCAGCTATGTTGGACCAGGTGATTACTCAACGTAACCGTGATGCCTTGGTGTCCAAGTGCCCTGTCGTACCCACCTTTTACATTTTACCCAAGGTGCATAAAAATCTCTCTCATCCTCCAGGGAGACCCATATTCTCAGGCATAGGGGGTTGATCGAGCCCATTTGCAGATTTATTGACATGTTTTTGCATTTATCTGTGGAGACGTTACCAGCGTACATAAGAGATGGCATGATGTTTTGTCGCGTTTGGAACACATCACGGTCGACGAGGGTGTTCTCTTTGCGACCTGTGATGTGGAGTCCCTCTATACCTGCATAAACCGTTCAGATGGCATAAAAGCTGACAAATTCTATCTGTTCATGCAGAATCTCTCCAGTGATCGTATAGAACTGATCCTAAATTTATTACAATTTGTACTGTCCCACAATTATTTTATTTTCAAAAACAGATATTTCCTTAAAAAAAGAGGGACTGCAATGGGTGCCACCTGTGCACCCTCCTATGCTAACCTTTTCCTGGGGTGGTGGGAGAGAGAAGTTGTCTTCACGGAAGACAATGTTGTGCACACACAGTGTGTTTTGTTTTGGTTGAGGTACATCGACAATGTGCTTATCCTTTGGCGGGGGACCGCTGGAGGGTTTGCTAATTTCGTCGATGTGCTCAACCACAACGAACTAAATATCAAGTTAACTTTTCACTCTAGCACACGAAAAAATAATTTTTGGATCTTACCATTAGTATTGGACAAGGGGGCATCTTACATACTGATAATTTTCGTAAAGGGACAGCCACTAACTCAATATTGCATGCTACGAGTTTTCACCCTAAACATCAGATTAGGGGGATCCCCACGAGTGAGTTCCTCAGGCTGAGACGAAATGTTTCATCCCCGTCTGACTTTTTGATAAGATCAGAGGAGATGAAGCAAAGGTTTGTTCTGAGGGGTTACAGTAAGACCTGTGTAGAGAGGGGCTTTCGGAATAGACTCCAAACATCTCGGACCACACTCTTACAACCTAAACATAAGACTACAAATGCCAAAATCATTCAATTTGTGGGTACACACAACAAACAGTGGCCCCATTTGCGCAATACCCTTCAACAACATTAGATAATATTAATGACAGACCCTGATCTTGAAAAGGTTCTGGTCCGACGGGTCACTCTGTGAAGCCGCCGGTCACCATATTTGAAAGATAGTTTGGTTAATAGTCACTATGGGGGTCATGTACTAAGCTCCGTTAAGTCACTTTTAGAGCGCAAAGTGCTCTAAGAACGGGATGTTGCGCTGAACACGATGCACTAAGCAACGCAAACAGGCACTTTGCGCTCTAAAACTGACTTTTTTCAGGAATTTTTTCTAAGTCCAACTTTGCTAGTTCGTTACCCTATTTGCGTTAAATTCTGCCCTTAATCGGAATGCACTGAGCAATGCAACCTTAGCGTACGCGAAAGTTGCGTTCAAAAGAGCACATCAGCTCAAGGTAGACGCAAAAAAAGCTGGACTTAGAAAAAATGATTGCTTTACATTTTTGCATGCGCAACACCCATACAACAGGCCAGCGGGTGTCCCCGGCTGACCCCGTGGGGGTCCCCGAGGGAGGCATGGGGTCGCGCGGGTGTCCCCGGCTGACCCCGCAGGGGTCCGGGGGTCCCTGGCTCTCCAAGAAGGTGACCCTGCGGGAGTCCGGGGGTCCCTGCGGCCGTCCCCGGGTCCCCGCGGGCCTGCGGTAACAATGTTGCGCCTCCAAAAATAATAAACAATATTTATAACTAAATACACCCCCAAACACATACAGTACAGTAATGGGCAAAATTACTATTATCCACATATGGACAATAAGCATTTGCCCATTTTAAATACATAACTTTCAATAAATACTGTAAAAACATATTACACTTACCTTTTACAGGCACCCACGATGAAGGCCGTCTTCATTCTCATCTTCATCCTGCCCATGCCCCCTCCGATGCTGAAAGATATACACAAGAATAAAAACATCCACTGTAATGTCCCCTAACCTCTTAATCACCATAGTGGTTATTAACCGCTACAGTCATTAAGGGGTTAACCCACCCCACCCACCACTCGGGAGGCCTACATACCCTCCCCCACTAACCCCCCACCCCATGAGGCCTAACCACCCTCACCCACTACCCAGCCGAGAGGCCTACCCACATAGCCTTGGGGCCAATACCCCCTCCCCCCACCCCCAGTACCCACAAAAAAAACAATACACTGCCCCACAATAAACATCCTTCTATTTATTAAATACATTACCCACCCTCTGTGCCCCTCCATAAATACATGATTTATTCTTTTACATACAGGGTTCATACCCCAGGCCCACCGGAATCCCCGGTGGGCCTGACGCTTCACCTCACAGACCTGCAGGTTACCAGCAACTTGTTTCATACAGGTTCTGGAGGCCTGTTGGTGGGTCCCGACAGGCGCCATGGCCCACCAGGTGGTCTCCGCAGGTCACCGTGGGCCACAATTGCATCTCCACGGTAGGCCCACGGATGTCTGGGGGCCCCGGGTCAGACCCACAGGTGTCTGAGGGGCATTGGGGGGTTCCCATGGGGGTCTGGGGACCCATGGGTTGACACTACAGGTCCGCGGTGCCCCCACAGATGTGAGGCCCCCAGTTCTTCCCCGCACACTATGGGTCCGCGATGCCCCCACAGATGTGGGGCCACTGGTTCTTCCCCGCAGGTGTCCCCTGTGGACCCACCAGCCTGATTCCCGTGAGATACCCAAGGATACCGCAGGTGGTCTCCAGAGGTCTCACGCAGAACCAAAAGGAACAAACCCTGAATGTAAAAAAAATAAACCTGACCTACACATTAAATACATCAATAACCCCCCCCCCCCCAACACATACAGTACAATAATGTGCAAAATAACTATTATCCAGATAGGGATAATAGATTATTTGCCCATTATTAAACACATTATCTAGCATAATAAAATAAATAAAGTTCTATTGACCTCATCAATAAGAAGCCCCCGTCGCCAGCACAATCCTTGTCCTCTGTTGCCAACAAAATACATTGCCAATACATAGCAATAACATTCAGATATCAATTAACCCCTTAATCATCTTCTCGGATAATAACCGCAAAGGTAATTAAGGGGTTAAGCCACCCTGGCCCGATACCCACCCTTCACCCATTCATTTGTACAGTGGCTTCATCATGCATCTATATATACAGTATACACATATATATATATATATATATATATATATATATATATATATATATATATACACCGTATTTCCTCGATTGTAAGACGCCTTCGATTGTAAGACGCACCATCGATTTGGCCCTTACAATTGAGGAAAATTACTTTTTCATTTACTATGTTTCAGGAGAGGCCCTATGTCAGCGCACGATGAAGCAGGCGGCGGCGGCGGCAGGAGAGGTCCCACGTCTGCAGATGGTTGAAGATGAATGGTGGTTGTGCAGCAGCAGGACAGGTCCAAAGTCTGCCGGTGAATGAAGATAAGACAGCGGGCGTGCGGTGGGGTGCGGAGACAGGAGATCATAATAGCAAGAGAGCTGAGCAGGAGCAGAGCGGCATAGGGGAAAGGCTTGGGAGGTGCACACTGTAACCGGAAGTCAGACACCGGTCAACTTCTGTTACAGTGTGCACCTCCCAAGTCGTTCCCCTACGCCGCTCTGCTCCTGCTATTATGATCTATTAGCCGCCTCCGCCACCGCAAGCCCGCTGTCTTCTTATCTTTATTCACCTGCAGACTTGGGACCTATCCACTGACATGGGAACTCTCTTGAAACATGTTAAAAAAAATTAATACATCGATTCTAAGATGAACCCCGATTTCCGACATGTGAAAATTGAAAAAAAGGTGCGTTTTAGAATTGAGGAAATAGGGTATATATATATATATATATATATATATATATATATATATATATATATATGCAAATACAACTGTATGCTCATCTGCATGTCTTAGGCAGGTCTGCAACCCCGCCTTTCCCCATTATCACCCAGCATACAGCACTTCCACTGCAGCAAGGGATTCTGGGAAATGACATGCAAATGAGCACACATTGTCACTTTTTGCCTCAATAACCATTTTTAACATGGCTTAAGCTTGCTGCATGGTCACAGCTTTGAGCACAGCCAGGGTTAAGGTGCATACCCAGAAAACCACCCACAGACAGCTGTTTCGACCTTGATGGGTCTCATCAGTGTGGGGTTGATTTTACTGGGAATGCAAGAGAGGCTATGGGATAGGCTAAACCATAAACCATAAACCATTATGGTTTTATATATATATATATATATACACACAGATGATGAACCAATATACAAATAAAGGTTATCAAAATGTTATATTGTTTGTAATTATCCTGCTTGCCTCAATTCTTATCCACACTTTCTCTCCCCCCCAGCATCCCTTCCCCTCCCCCCCTTTCTTTGACACTGTCCCCTGGCTTCAAACACTTTTAACACCCTACCTTATCTACAGTAAATATCTGTTGTTTTTTTTTTTCCTCTCTCTACACTGTTTTAGCCATGGAATCCTTTGTATATCACTATTGCCGACCTGAAGAAGAGAGGATAACTCTCGAAAGCTTGTCCTATGACAAAAATTGTTAGTCCAATAAAAAAGGTATCACCTAATACTGAAGAACTCATTTATTCTGCACTATCACAACTGGACTAACACGGCTATTTTCTGCTTTATATAAATATATATATACAGTAGCGGCAGCTTTTATTTGATGTAATGCTGGCGGCATGCCGGGATCTACTCCGGCTGCCGCCAGTCAAGACCGTGCGCCGCCGCGTTTCCCCCACGCACCCCCCCTCCACTTCGCGTGCATTTTACCACCCTTCCCGACCCAGAACCTGGCTCCTGCTCTGCCCCTCTGCTTCCCCGCACCCCCGCTTACCTTACTTTAATCTCCAGGGGTGTCGGGGAAGCCGGGCGCGCACGTGACTGTGACGTCACAGTGCGCCGCAACGCGACGCGTCTCCACGCTTCCCACACGCATCCGGCCGGTGGCATTACATCAAATAAAAGCTGCCGCTACTGTATATATGTGTATATATATAGATGCATGATGAAGCCACTGTACAAATGAATGGGTGAAGGGTGGGTATCGGGCCAGGGTGGCTTAACCCCTTAATTACCTTTGCGGTTATTATCCGAGAAGGTGATTAAGGGGTTAATTGATATCTGAATGTTATTGCTATGTATTGGCTATGTATTTTGTTGGCAACAGAGGACAAGGATTGTGCTGGCGACGGGGGCTTCTTATTGAGGAGGTCAGTAGAACTTTATTTATTTTATTATGCTAGATAATGTGTTTAATAATGGGCAAATAATCTATTATCCCTATGTGGATAATAGTTATTTTGCACATTATTGTTCTGTATGTGTTGGGAGGGGGGGGGGATTGATGTATTTAATGTGTAGGTCAGGTTTATTTTTTTTACATTCAGGGTTTGTTCCTTTTGGTTCTGCTTGAGACATCTCGAGACCACATGAGATATCCTCCGGTATCTCATGGGTATCAGGCTGGTGGATCCACGGGGGACACCTATGGGGAAGTACCGGTGGCCCCAAATCTGTGGGGGCACTGTGGACCCATAGTCTGGGGGCACCCAGAACTGTAGTGCCCACCCGTGGGTCCCTAGGCCCCCATGGGAACCACCCGAGGCCCCTCAGACACCTGTGGGTCTGACCCGGGGCCCCCATATATCCGCGGGCCTACTGTGGGGACCCAATTTTTTTTATAGTGGGGGGAGGGGTATTGGCCCCAAGGGTATGTGGGTAGGCCTCTCGGCTGGGTAGTGGGTGAGGGTGGTTAGGCCTCACGGGGTGGGGGGTTAGTGGGGGAGGGTATGTAGGCCTCCCGAGTTGTGGGTGAGGGTGGGTTAACCCCTTAATGACTGTAGCGGTTAATAACCGCTATGGTGATTAAGGGGTTAGGGGACATTACAGTGGATGTTTTTATTCTTGTGTATGTCTTGCAGCATCGGAGGGGGTATGGGCAGGATGAAGATGAGGATGAAGATGGCCTTCATCGTGGGTGCCTGTAAAAGGTAAGTGTAATATGTTTTTACTGTATTTATTGAAAGTTATATGTATTTACAATGGGCAAATGCATTATTATCCATATGTGGATAATAGTAATTTTGCCCATTACTGTACTGTATGTGTGAAGGGGGTGTATTTAGTTATAAATATTGTTTATTATTTTTGGAGGCGCAACATTGATACCGCAGGCCCGCAGGTCCCCCGGGACTCCCGCAGGGACCCCCGTACTCCCGCGGTGACCCACGCTTGGTGAGCTGGGAACACCCGGACCCCTGCGGGGTCAGCCGGGTACACCCACCGGCCTGTTGTATGGGTGTTGCGCATGCAAAAAGGTAAACAAAGAATTTTTTCTATGTCCTGCTTTTTTATTACCAGCCTTTAGCTGGTGAGCTTTATTCAGCGCAACTTTCACATACGATCAGTTTGCGTTGCTTAGTGCATCCCGCAGAAGGGCAGGATTCAGCGCAAACAGCTGATCGTACGTGCAAAGTTGGACTTTGAAAAAATTTCAAGAAAAAGTCAGTTTTAGAGCGCAAAGTGCCTGTTAGCGCGGCTTAGTGAATAGCGCTCGACGGAACTTCACGTTCTAAGAGCACTTTGCGTTCTTAAAACTACTTTTCACTGCTAAGTGCATAGACCCCTTAGGGAGGATTTGTTCCTGTAAAATACACCTAGTATGGCATACTGTAGGTTATGGATGTCAGGGTATCAATGTGCATCCCGAATGTTAAGTGGGAGTCAAACCCTATGCCCAGGTATTTAAAACTAATAACAGGAGTTAGGGTTGTGTTAGCGTTGGTTCTGCTCTGGAGCTCAGTCACTGGAAGCTTTACAAATTTAGTCTTGGTCCCAAATACCATTGTTACAGTCTTGTCAGTGTTTAAAAACAGTTTGTTTTGGGAAATCCAGTTTTTGAGTCTTAAAGATTCAGACTGAAGTATGTGTTCAAGGTCGGAGAGGCTATGGCTGTGTGCATATTGGATTGTGTCATCTGCATACATGTGTATAAAAGCTTCCTTACAAGCTGTGGGCAGAACATTGATGAACACTGAGAAGAGTAGAAGCTCAAGAACAGAGCCTTGCGGGACACCACAGGTGATATCCATGGAGTTGGAGTTAGAGCCTGAGATGGACACATGTTGGGATCAACCTGATAGGTAGGACTGAAACCAGTTTAAAAGCATGCTTCCTTATGGTTTTGATGTACAGTAACACCACGTTTAGTTATATCTTAACATACATAATGGCAGATCCCTGCATTAACTTTAACATACTGTACTTTTGTGGAAATCCAATGTTAGGTTAATGCCTCATTTACATGTCATTATCACTAAATTTCATTATATTTAAATATATGCTCTTTATGGTAGATTAAGTGACTTAATATTATTGTCCGTTTAATATACTGTACACTGTGAGGCTTAACATGATGTTAAATTAGGTTAATCTCCCATTATGGGACTTCACAGATTTGTCAATGGTTGAAAAAGTTAGAAAGATCTGTGATGGCTTCCAGTAGTTATTTTGATTAATGAATATAATTAACATTTTGATAAGAAATAGCAATGTTGAAAAGGTAAAAATGTCCCAGTGTAAATGTTTTTGCAAAGTATGTCTAGCATTTTCTCAAAAACTTTCATCATATTGGAAGAATGCAGATTTTTGCATGAAAAACAAAAATAGGGATGAAAGTAGTGCGGGTTTTGAGTGAAAAAAATATACAGTTTTGTAGCTTGTGAGCAAAACATAAAAAATTATTCACAGAACACAGACTTTTAGTACATCCTATTACACATCTTCTCACATAGGGAAAAACATTGTACACCTCTGAAGTAGTATGTTAAACTTATATAAAAATGATACTTTTAATACATAAAAAAATTATAATGCTGGTTCCAATTTGTTGTCGCATAATGAAATATATTGTCATTAGCTTTGAAAATGTGGTCTAAGTACACGTAATGTAAATGGAATATATATACTGTATATCTGTATATATATATATCTGTATATATATATATATATATATATATATATATATATATATATATATATAAATATATATATATAAATTCATATTGCTTTTAATGGTTAGTTGCAAACTTGTGGTTAGTTACAGCAATCTCTATTATCACCATAATATTTAGTGTAAATTTCTCTAATAATATGATTACAAGATAATACTATTGTAAAATGATGTATGTGAGCAGGACAGGAAAGAGAAGGTGATGCAATAAATTGACATTATAGAGCGGAAGAAATGGCAGATAAACAACATAGATTGTACAGTGCTAGGGGTGCAGGTGTTTATAAAACTAATTCATAAAATGAGGTATTTGTAATTCATTTAAATATGATGCAAATGTGCTATATATAACAACAAAACTTAATGCAAATGTAACATCTGCAAAAGTAATTTAACTTTAGAAAATAGCATCCAATGCATCTGCCACAAGTTGCAATTATTTCTATAGTTGCTGGCAATTATGCAAACATTGCCACTTTGCAGCACAACATTGTTTTAATTTGTGATGGTATTTTTCAATGTTCAGTACAATTTAATGAAGCTCTCAAGCCCTCAAAACTGTTTTAGAGTGTCGATTAAAGTTAGAGATTAAAAGACTGCAGTAATTTTTATATAAATGATGCAGCATGTTGTTATGCATATGTGAATATATTTTGGTAATAATCTTAATAACTTCTTCCTTGAAATTTGTACATTAATCTTCATAATTTGAGACACATATTTTTTCATTATACAAGTCTATACGGTTAAAAGTCATAAATAACATTTAAGTTGATTGCATTTAACTTGCAAACAAAACTTTGTTTAAACAACCATAATTTAATCATACTGCCAATTAGTAGATCATAATCAGAAATATTGCAGCACATACAATAAATTAAAAAAGCTAATTCATGCTTTTTATTTTGAAATTATACTATACTATTTATTTGATTCAACCTTTGAGGTTGATAGTTGTAGAACCCATTTGTTTAGCTTTATAGTAATGAATAGTTGAACACCAGTTTTCTAAATAAATCTTACTAAAACAAATATTGTAGGTAATGATGCTGGTCATTGTATATAATTATGCTGAAATTAATGCAATTAGTAAAGTTCTCTACCCTTTTAACTGAAATGTAAAAAAATGGACAGTAGATATATGTGTGGTAAAAGTTATCAGGGCCGCCAACAGAAATCATGAGGCCCAGGACAAATGAAAGGAGCAGCCACCCCCCCCCAACAACCAATAGCGCACCTACCACATAAAAAAAATTGTATGTATAAAATATACCCCCAATACATATAAAAATCAGACTTAAAAAAATTATGTTTAAAAAAAAAAAAAAAAATAAGACTTACCTTGGGGATGATCTCAGGTCAGGCCAGTGGCTGCAGGGGGGGGGGGGGCGGTGTGCCGGTGGCTGCAAGGGGGGGGGGGGGTTCTGCGAGGGGGCGGTGGCTATGGGGGTGTCAGTGTTGCAGGGGCTGGGACTGTGGGGGGGCGATGCTGCGCGGGGGCAGCGGCTGCGGGGGTGGCGGTGCTGAGGGGGATCCGATGCTGCGGGGGGTGCCCTATGCTGCGAGGGGTGCCCGATGCTGCGAGGGGTGCCCGATGCTGCGGGGGTGCCCGATGCTGCAGGAGGGGCCGGTGGCTGTGGGGGTTGGCGGTGCTACGGGAGGGCCGGTGGCTGCGTAGGGGGTGCTGTTGCGACGGGGAATGGGGGGGGAGGGGGAGTTATGGCGGCTTGGGTTGCCAGGTGGCGTGTCCAAAAATACTTGACACAAAGCTAAAATATACTTCACTCTCCCACAATACATATATAAAAGACCCCAACCCCCCAATACATATATAAAAGACCCCAACCCCCAATACATATATAAAATACCCCAATACATATATAAAATACACCCCCAATACATATAAAAATCAGACTTACCTTGGGGATGATCTTAGGTCAAGTTGGTGGCTGCAAGGGGGGGGGGGGGTTCTGCAGGGGGGGGTGGCTGCGGGGACTGTGACTGTAGGGGGGCCGATGCTGCAAGGGGTGTGGTGCTGGGGGGGGTGGCCCGATGCTGCAGGGGTGTGTCCCGATGCTGCAGAGTCCCGGCGGCAGGTTACAGCAGTTGCCCCCGACCCCGCTGCAGGCACCTGTCTCACGATGTTGCTCCTGTGCGCGCCGGGCCTCCCTGTCACGCCGGCGAGCTGGAAGCTTAGCCCAGACGGAGACCCGGTAGAGCTTTTTTTTTTTTTTTAAATTAACTAGCCCGGCTGCGCAGGGGGTCCGGGCGAGAAACCCCTGACTCATGGGGCGCTGGATGCCAGTGCCTTCTTTCCCCCCCTGTTGGCAGGCCTGGAAGTTATATCTATGGCTATGCGCGCTGCAGGTGAAAATATTTTTGGTAGGTCCATTGATTTACAATAGGGAGAAATCAAGTTTGTGAACAAACTTTGGCTAGGAATGTAGCAAAAAATCAGAGCTCTGGAACATGCCAAAATGTGATGTTTAAAAACAAGCGATATACAATTTAACAGGAAGTCAGGAAAAGTATTAACTACTTGAGTGCCCTTAAGAAGTTAACTGGATGTTACGAGGGCCAGCAGTAGAAATGTGTAAATGTCTTTAGAGTTGTTTTGCCTAAAACTGTGCCTAATTTTCCTAAAATATATTGAATATTTTGCAAACATTTTGGTGAAATTGGCAACAAGTTACATTTTAGAAAGACATATCTAGTAAACTAAGCAAGAATCTACAAGGAATACATTGGGATGAAGATCATGCAGGAGAATATATGGAACATAAAGTAAATGGAAAAAATAGAGCAAATGCTGCACTCCAAAAATGAAACAAATCTATGATACTAATGTAGCCCTTGTGCTCCCCTCCCCCCCCCCACTCAAGAGAGATTGTTTTAGCTATTACATCAGGGTGTTGTGCTGAACCTGTTGGTAAACAGGAGGGCTGAGTGCTCCGCAATGGTGTGCCATGACAGGGGTACAGGTTACCTTGATATTCCTCAGTGCAGCGCCTCCAGACAGTTTGGATCCTCTTTGATGAGCAGGGGATGGCCCATACTGACACCTCTCGTTGCACAGCAGCAGACAGTAACCATACTCCTTTGTCTTTTCTGGGTTTTATTGCATGTAGACCATTCACAGAATCATTACAAGTCTTTCATCAGCTCCCTCAATGATAGTGCCCTGCTTCAGGCTTTGGCCTAGAGCAGGCCTGGAGTACCCCCCTCCATCTCCTTATGAGGTGAAGGGTTGATGGTGTTCCTCACTCCACAGAGGAGAGAAAGAATGAGACAGGGCATCCACCAGAATTTAGGAGAGTGCCCCTATTTATAACCTGAGGTGGATGGCTGTAACCCTGCCCCTTAACAAAGCAGGTTGAATACTGATTGGTTATCATACAGTATAGATGAACCAATCAGTACCCTCTCCTCAGGCTGACACTCTCTGGTAGTTGCTAAGGCCCACCCTTGGATACTGATGATACAATCCAAGTCTGCAATAGCACACAAGGCCTTGAAATAAGGAATTAACCCTCCACTACCTGCACCTAACAGAACTTACACTGGAAACGCCCAGGGAAAAGAAGTAGTGGCCGGGAGGCTATGCTATACTAATACTGGTGCTTCTGGTTTCACGGACAGCCTTAATTAACATATACATTCCCAGCACGCTCTAACTCCAACACCCACCACATTATATATATATATATATATATATATATATATATATATATATGCAAATACAACTGTATGCTCATCTGCATGTCTTAGGCAGGTCTGCAACCCCGCCTTTCCCCATTATCACCCAGCATACAGCACTTCCACTGCAGCAAGGGATTCTGGGAAATTACATGCAAATGAGCACACATTGTCACTTTTTGCCTCAATAACCATTTTTAACATGGTACCCTATAGGCTTAAGCTTGCTGCATGGTCACAGCTTTGAGCACAGCCAGGGTTAAGGTGCATACCCAGAAAACCACCCACAGACAGCTGTTTCGACCTTGATGGGTCTCATCAGTGTGGGGTTGATTCTAACTGGGTATGCAAAAGAGGCTATGGGATAGGCTATACCATAATACTGAGTTAAGTTATGGTGAGTAAAAAAAGTGACAAAAACCCTCCACAGGAAAGCAAATATGCAAATACAACTGTATGCTCATCTGCATGTCTTAGGCAGGTCTGCAACCCCGCCTTTCCCCATTATCACCCAGCATACAGCACTTCCACTGCAGCAAGGGATTCTGGGAAATTACATGCAAATGAGCACACATTGTCACTTTTTGCCTCAATAACCATTTTTAACATGGTACCCTATAGGCTTAAGCTTGCTGCATGGTCACAGCTTTGAGCACAGCCAGGGTTAAGGTGCATACCCAGAAAACCACCCACAGACAGCTGTTTCGACCTTGATGGGTCTCATCAGTGTGGGGTTGATTCTAACTGGGTATGCAAAAGAGGCTATGGGATAGGCTATACCATAATACTGAGTTAAGTTATGGTGAGTAAAAAAAGTTACAAAAACCCTCCACAGGAAAGCAAATATGCAAATACAACTGTATGCTCATCTGCATGTCTTAGGCAGGTCTGCAACCCCGCCTTTCCCCATTATCACCCAGCATACAGCACTTCCACTGCAGCAAGGGATTCTGGGAAATGACATGCAAATGAGCACACAGTGTCACTTTTTGCCTCAATAACCATTTTTAACATGGTTCCCTATAGGCTTAAGCTTGCTGCATGGTCACAGCTTTGAGCACTGCCAGGGTTAAGGTGCATACCCAGCACCTTATCCCTGGCTGTGCTCAAAGCTGTGACCATGCAGCAAGCTTAAGCCTAAAATATTTGTAAAACAAATGACATCACGTGACGCACCCCATTGCCGTGACAACCAGACACTGACGTCAGGCGGTGACATGTTGCCATGACAATGTGGCATCACGTGATGACTCGGCGCCGTAATACGTCCCACACACAGACAGTGACACACAAACACAGTGACACACACACACTGACAGTGACACACACACAATGACAGTGAGACACACACACAGTGACAGTGACACAGACACACAGTGATACACACAGTGACAGTGAGACACACACAGTGAGTCACTCAGTGACAGTGAGACACACACACACAGTGACACAAACGCACACAGTGACAGTGACACACACGCACACAGTGAGA